>NW_027518101.1:1200000-1500000 GCF_048772815.1 Callospermophilus lateralis
CTAAATACGTCAGTAGAAAATGCACATCAACTCACTCACCTTGGTTCAAAGAAACTGCAGGTATTTCTGAAGTATCAAGAACAGAGTTTTCCACTAACTGACTCACAGCAAAAAGAAATAACTGAATGGGTAAAAAAAGCCTGTCGAGTCCATCAATTGGTAAATTCTTACCCTTCCAAGCTTCCTGCAGGAAAGCACCTACGAGGAACCAGACCAGGACAATTCTGGGAAGTTGACTTTACTGAAATTAAGCCAGCAAGGTATGGACATAAATATCTTCTAGTCTTTGTAGATACATTTTTAGGATGGATTGAAGCCTTCCCCACTAAAAGAAAAAAAAAGAAACAGTGCTAATGGTGGTCAAGCAGATCCTGAAAGACATTTTTCAAAGATACGGCCTGCCAAAGGTAATACGGTCTGATAATGCACCGGCGTTCATGGCCCAAGTAAGTCAGGGGTTAGCCAGGAACCTGGGGATTCATTGGAAGTTTAATTGTGCTTACAGACCCTAGAGTTCAGGACAGGTAGAAAGAATAAATAGAACCATTAAAGAGACCTCAACGAAATTAAGCTTAGAGACCAGCATAAATGATTGGACTATGCTCATGCCTTATACAATATTTCGTGCAAGAAATATGCCCTCTGTTTCTTTGAGTAACCACACCCCCTGTGAATATCTAGGGTGCCTCTCTTCCAGTAACGGACCAAAGCCCAACTCTAAGACCTAACAATCCCTTTCACACCCCCTTGTTTGACAGACTTAAAGCTCTTGAAAGATCTCAGTGATACCTGTGGAAACAGCTGGCCACTCCCTACCAAACTGGGGACGAGGGGACTACACATCGATATCAAGTAAGAGACTTCATCTACGTAAGATGATATCAGGTGTCATCCCTGGAACCCCACTGGAAAGGACCATACCAGGTGCTATTTATAACATCTATAGTGGTAAAGGTAAACGGAATCACTTCCTGGATCCATGCCTCTCATCTCAAGCCTGCGCCCTGTCCACACTCTGGCTGGAAACTGGAAAAGACTGGTAACACTTTCAAATTGCATATTCACCGTGTGGATAAGCCTATAGACTCTCCCCTTGGCCACAAGTAGTCCTAACCCTCATCAGCCCGTTCAGCAGCGATGGCTGATCACAAATTCTACTGGAAAAGAAGTATAATCTATCTTGCATGCAGCCCACTTAGGGACCTGGTGACCATCTCTCCACCCAGACATTTGTCAGCTGGCTATAGGTCTTTCCTAATGGGATATCCCTGATGAAGAGGATCCCACTAAAATTCCATTAAATCCCTTCCTTACAATAGATAATGGAAACAAATATTATGGATGTAGGTACACACGAGCCAGATGCAGGTTGGCTAGCCTAGATTACTGTGTTTACCCGGCCGACTGTCAAAGCCAAAAACAGCCATGGCTGTGTGGGGGAAAAACCGACTTCTTCTGTAAGTCATGGGGATGTTAGCGTACAGGGGCTGCCTGATGGAACCCAAACCCTGCATTAAATTCCGTAGACAGCATTGGCCATATTACAAATTAGATAACAAAAACTGATGGCCACCAGAGGGGATTCTAGATCCTCAAATCCTGCATGACCTTTTTAACATCTGCTAGTGCTCAAAAGGGTGAAAGGAGATTCCACTATGTGGAGGCCTTTTCCCTTCTTCGCTCACATCCTGAACTATGCTTATCCAATAGATCCTCACCTTCAGCCTTCTGTTCCAGAGTCTCTGCTGTCACTCCCACCTCAGCAACCTGATTTCTCCACTACAATTATTAGATCAAAAACCCAAACTTCTGCTGGTTCTCAGACCATTGCCCCCTTGCTGAGGTAGCAGGTACTGAGGTACCCCTCCACCCACTCACTCCTCTCTTCTGTTGACAGTGCCCGCACTGGGTCCCACCAGGTCCTCTTACCAACTAACCCAAAGCTCAAACCAGCTGAGGAGAGCCCTCAGACCTCTATCCAAGATGTAATGAAAATGGCCTTTAAAGTTGCTTTGTCATCACTGAAAACAGTTTACTACAAATTTAAAGTCCCTCTGCGTTTTGGGATACTCACTACCATCTTCCCCTCTGCTTGACCTGTTCTACTGCTCAAATATTTGTTGCTAGGAAAATTTCAAACCACATTCCCATTATTTTTTTACATCTCTCTTTTCTCATTCTCAGATCCTCGGAGCTGCTCTCAGCCCCACCTTCTCTGTCTTTCCCCTCTATACCAGGCCCACAGAAAAGTCTTTAACTGACCTTCTCCAGAAGTCTTCACCATGGCTGACTTTAGGACTTTCAGCAAAAGAGTCCCTATAAAAAAGTTCAATGTAGTTAAACTTCCTATTTTCATGTTGCCCTGTTCTACTTGGCCACTGGCTAAAAAAATCAGCACTCCTAATTCAGACACCCCCTTACTAGTTTTTCACAAAAATATGTGAACAAGGCCTCTGGCCTTGACGTGGGGCTTCACAGAGATGGCTACATTTCTAAGTTAACGAAGTTAGCAACTGGGCTCCGTAGTAACAGCTGGCAATGGGAAAATAAGAAAGGGAAGAAAAAGCTCTTTCCCTCCCAGGTGTCCTTGAAAAGTTAACTTGCCCAGAACCGAGGAAAAAACAGAAAAAAAGCTGCTTTTTTCAACTTCTGCAGACTGTGAACTTCTGAGCCCCTTCCCTTACATGTTGGGTACAAAATTCTGAAACTACCTAAACTTGGGTTTCAGAGGATTAGTTGATTACAACAGAATCAATGCCCTCTGAATCTGGTTGCAACCAAATAGGACTGTTTCCCTGTCTTCAGTGCTATCTTAGGTGCGTTGCCTTGTCCTTCCCTACTACAGCATGATTCTATATACTTAAACATTGTTAATGTTTTCATGAAATGGTCAAAAGATGTGATTAATTGTGTAATCGTGCAGATGTTTCCCAGAGTGCTCTATCACGATGCAGATTAATTTGAAGATCAAATAGGGGGGCATTCAACCCGGTTCCACTGAAAATATATATCTCTCAATGTAGCCATCCTATTAGGAATAGAAATTGCTGCACTGGTGGCCACGGGAACCACTGCCTTTGTCCAAGGGACTCAACAAATGACCCAACAAATGACAGCAATAGACCAAAACTAAGATATTAGAAACCTCCATCAGAGCTTTGCATGAGTCTTTTAACTCTCTCTCTGAAGTTGTTTTTCAGACCACTCGAGGGTTGGACCTCCTCGTCATGAGAGAAGGGGGCTTTGTGCTACATTGAGAAAAGAAAGTTGTTTGTATGCCGAGCATACTGGACTTGTAATAAAATCTAAGAGTAAATTAAAAAGATGCCTTGAAAAGCATCAACGAGACAGAGAGGCCCAAAAAAGGTGGTTTGAGTCTTGGTTCACACAGTCTTCCTGGTTAACTACGTTTTTATCAACCCTGGCCGGTCCAATAGTAATCCTCATGTTATTGCTAACTATTAAACCCTGTTTTCTCATCCGTGTAATTTCTTTTCTTCAGGCTCAAATTGGACGAGTTAAACTTATGGTAATACCCTACTAGTATACATAGAATGTGACACCCCCCCAATGATCATTTTTATGATTAAAAGTAGCCAGAAGAAGAAGTGGGGAATAAAAGGTTAGTAAAATAGGTACTTGTCACTTCCTGTTTTTCTGTATGCTTAACAAAACACTGTTGAAATCTTGAGAAATGCTTGCAAATCTTGTTCCCAGTATGTGCTGTCCCCAACTGCCCAACTGCAGAATGTGCTCCCTCACCCAGTTGCACGCAAATCGCCCACTCACCCCGATCCATCAATAAACTTCCCTCCCTGCCCTCTCCAGGTAATGTATATAAGCTCTACTTAAGCTATTCTCAGGGCTATCTGCTCTATTCAAGTGAGCTCTGAGCACCAGCATGCTGGACACTCAATAAACCCTTTGCTGTTGCATGAGATAGTCTGTTGGTGGTTTCCTCCTGTGAAGCTCGCTGGACATTTACTATAATGATTGAATGTAGAAGAGAACATCCAGTCAAAAAGGGATAGTTGATAGAAATAGGAAGATAGTACGTTTAGGAAGAAGTGTGAGTATACCATTTGGAACAAAAGTTCTTTAACAATAGGGTTTCGGTTACAGAGTGATTGTTAAAGTCAGCATATATGAAGAGTCAGTCACTATGATGAGCTGGGAAAAAATGTAGAAAAGCAGATATCAATAGAGACATTACGAAATCAGGCAAAGTATAAAGTGAGTGATAGGATTAGACATTTTCAACAGGGTTGAGTTTGAATACATAATATTAGGAAGAAAAAAATATGTGGTCACCAATAGGATTGACATTTGAGAGCATTAGGCAACCTGGACATAGATGTTTTTAGTAATCCATGTTCACTTTCCATTTAGTCCTTCGTGCAATCATAACCGTGACCATTACATTATTTGTCCAGAATACTACTGTGATAAAATGTATATGTAGATCAGGTGACATGAGTATTTCTTCCACCATTTCTGGAAGCAATATATTCAAGACGTAAAATTAGTATTGGGGTTACAAAGAGGTGCACCCTGTGTCTATGAATTTAGAGATAAAGTACGAATAGACAATACAGTGAATAAATAATATAACTTGTTCCAACTTTAAATAATGGATTGAACTGATATCTTAAAAATTACAGGAAATCTTATATTGATATACAATCATTCATTCCCACCAATTATACATCTAATGGTAATATTAGTGTTTTGGTTTATCATGAACAGTGTGTGAGTTTTGTTTCAAAAGTGATTATGGAAATCGAAAATAATATGTTTGGAAAGAAGTCTCATGAATAGACCAGTCAGGAAACCTGGAGAAATGCATATGTTGTAAAGCAGGAAGCGATTGAAATTGAATCAAATGCCTATAAATTTGCTAATTTGTGGATGAAATATATATCCTATGATGTGCATAAACTCATGAAATAGTAATGTACCATTGTTGAATAAAAATGAACGTCAAAATACACATCATGTCCCATAGGAATCTACTGGCATTGATTTTAAACTGGGTCAGTTACTGTAGAAATATTAGGATTCTCGTGCATTATTCACCGAATTTAGTTAACTTTTTTTTTTAATTTTCATATATGGTTGCTCAAAACATTACATAGTTCTTGATAAATAATATTTCACACTTTGATTTATGTGGGTTATGAACTCCCATTTTTGCCCCATTTACAGATTGCAGAATCACATCAGTTACACATCCATTGATTCATATATTGCCATACTAGTGTCTGTTGTATTCTGCTGCCTTTCCTATCCTCTACTATCCCCCCTCCCGTCCCCTCTCCTCCTCTCTTCTCTCTCTACACCCTCTACAGTAATAAATTTCTCCCCCTTGTATTATTTTTCCCTTTCCCCTCACTTCCTCTTGTATGTAATTTTGTATAACCCTGAGGTTCTCCTTCCATTTCCATGCAGTTTCCATTCTCTCTCCCTTTCCCTTCCACCTCTCATCCCTGTTTAATGTTAATCTTCTTCTCATGCTCCTCGTCCCTACTCTGTTCTTAGTTACTCTCCTTATATCAAAGAAGACATTTGGCATTTGTTTTTTTAGGGATTGGCTAGCTTCACTTAGCATAATCTGTTCTAATGCCATCCATGTCCCTGCAAATTCTATGATTTTGTCATTTTTTAATGCACAGTAATACTCCATTGTGTATAAATGCCACATTTTTTTATTCATTTTTCTATTGAAGGGCATCTAGGTTGGTTCCACAGTCCTGCTATTGTGAATTGTGCTGCTATGAACATCGTTGTAGCAGTGTCCCTGTAGCATGCTCTTTTTAGGTCTTTAGGTTTTAGACCGAGAAGGGGAATAACTGGGTCAAATGGTGGTTCCGTTCCCAGCTTTCCAAGAAATCTCCATACTGCTTTCCCATTTGGCTGCACCAATTTGCAGTCCCACCAGCAATGTACAAGTGTACCTGTTTCCCCAGATCCTCGCCAGCACTTGTTGTTGTTTGACTTCATAATGGCTGCCAAACTTACTGGAGTGAGATGGTATCTTAGGGTGGTTTTGATTCACATTTCTCTTACTGCTGGAGATGGTGAGAATTTTTTCATGTACTTGTTGATTGATTGTATGTCCTCCTCTGAGAAGTGTCTGTTCATGTTCTTGGCCCATTTGTTGATTGGGTTATTTGTTATCTTATTGACTAATTTTTTGAGTTCTTTGTATACTCTGGATATTAGTGCTCTATCTGAAGTGTGAGGAGGAAAGATTTGTTCCAAGGATGTAGGCTCCCTATTTACCCCTCTTACTGTTTCTTCTGCTGAGAAAAAACTTTTTAGTTTGAGTAAGTCCCATGTGTTGATTCTAGTTATTAACGCTTGTGCTATGGGTGTCCTATTGAGGAATTTGGAGGCGACCCCACAGTATGTAGATCGTAGACAACTTTGTCTTCTATCAAACACCATGTCTTGATTTGATATCAAGCTCCTTGTTCCATTTTGATTTAACTTTTGTGCATGGCAAGAGAAAGGGATTCAGTTTCTTTTTGTTACATATGGATTTCCAGTTTTCCCAGCACCATTTGTTGAAGATGCTATCATTCATCCATTGCATGCTTTTAGCCCCTTTATCAAATATAAGATAGTTGTATTTTTTTGGATTGGTTTCTGTGTCCTTTATTCTTTACCATTGGTCCACCCACCTGTTTTGGTACCAGTACCATGCTATTTTTTTTACTATTGTTCTGTAGTATAGTTTGAAGTCTGGTATCGCTATACGGCCTGATTCTCACTTCCTGCTTAGTGTTGTTTTTGCTATTCTGGGTCTTTTATTTTTCCATATGAATTTCATGATTGCTTTCTCTATTTCTACAAGAAATGCTGTTGGGATTTTGAATTGCATTGCATTACACATATAAAGAACTTTTGGTAATATCGCCATTTTGATGATGTTAGTTCTGTCTATCTATGAACAGGGTACATTTTTACATCTTCTAAGATCTTCCTCTATTTTTCTCTTGCACCTCTTTTGTTAGGTTGATTCCCAATTATTTTTTTTTTTAGTATATTGTGAATGGAGTGGTTGTCCTCATTTCCGTTTCAGAGGATTTGTCACTGATATTCAGGAATGTCTTTGATTTATGAGTGTTGATTTTATATCCTGCCACTTTGCTGAATTCATTTATTAGCTCTATTAGTTTCTTTGTAGACCCTTTTGGGTCTGCTAGGTATAGAATCATGTCATCTGCAATAGTGATAATATAAGTTCTTCTTTTCCTATTTATATGCCTTTAATTTCTTTTGTCTGTCTAATTGCTCTGGCCAGTGTTTCGAGAACTATGTTGAACAGAAGTGGTGAAAGAGGGCATCCCTGTCTTGTTCCATATTTTAGGGGGAATGCCTTCAATTTTTCTCCATTCAGAATGATGCTAGCCTGAGACTTAGCATAGATTGCTTTTAAAATATTGAGGTATGTTTCTGTTATCCCTAGATTTTCTAGAGTTTTGAACATAAAGGAATGCTGTACTTTGTCGAATGCTTTTTCTGCATCTATCGAGATGATTATATGGTTCTTATTTTTAAGTCTATTGATGTGATGAATAACATTTATTGATTTCCGTATATTGAACCAGCCTTGCATCCCACGGATGAATCCTACTTGATCATGGTGCACAATTTTTTTGATATGCTTTTGTATCTGATTTGCCAGAATTTAATTGAGGATTTTTGCCTCTAGGTTCATTAGAGATATTGGTCTGTAGTTTTCTTTCTTTGAAGTGTCTTTGTCTGGTGTAGGAATCAGAGTGATGTTGACCTCATAGAATGAATTTGGAAGAATTCCCTCTTTTTCAATTTCCTGAAATAACTTGAAAAGTATTGGTATTAGTTCCTCTTTAAATGTTTTGTAAAACTCTGCTATATACCCATCAGGTCCTGGGCTTTTCTTACTTGGTAGTGTTTTGATGTTTTTTTCTATTTCCTCAATTGATATTGGTCTGTTTAGGTTGTCTATATCCTCCTGACTCAATCTGGGCAGATCATATGACTTAAGAAATTTATCGATGCCTTCACCGTCTTCTATTTTATTAGAGTACAAAGATTCAAAATAATTTCGGATTATCTTCTGTATATCTGAAATATCTGTTATGATGTTGTCTTTTTCATCCCATATGCTAGTAATTTGAGTTCTCTCTCTTCTTGTCTTCGTTAGCATTGCTAATGTTCTGTCGATTTTTTTTATTTTTTCAAAGAACCAAATGGGTTTACGTGTCTGCCGCGCTTGCAGGCCGCTGGGCCTGTTCCTCCTGTCGGTTGCAGGTCTGCCTACCTTGCGGGAGCGGGTGGTGGCTCTGCTCTGGCCCTACTGCCATTGGGGTGTCGTGACTACCATGCTGGCAGATCGCTGGGCCTGTTCTGGGTGCGGGCAAAGGCTCTGCTCTGCCCCTACTCCAATTGGGTTGACGTGACTACCACGCCGGTTGGCCGTTGTGCTTGTACTGGGCGCGGGAGAAAGCTCTGCTCTGCCACTACTCCAATTGGGGTGTCATGTCTACCATGGTGGCAGGCTGCTGTGCCTGTTCCGCAGGTAAGTCACAGGTCTGCTTTTGTTGCGGGCGTGGGCGGAGGCCTGCTTGGCCCCTACTACAATTTGGGTGACGTGACTACCACACCAGCTGGTGACTGGGCCTTATCTGGGCACGGGCAGCGGCACTGCTATTTCCCTACTCCATTTGGGGTGACGTGGCTACCACGCCTGTGGGCTTGATGAATCTTCCTCTATGTTTCTACAGAGAATTACGGAGGCATATAGGAGATATACTCCTTTCGTTCCTCATGCAGAGGATCAAAAGGCATCTGTCACAATGGCCTTTATTGGGCATGCTGCCTTGGATATTTAAAGAAAGTTACAATGCTTAGATGGATTACAAGATATGACTTTGAGAGATTTAGTCAGAGAAGCCGAGAAAGTATACTATAAGAGAGAAACTGAGGAAGAGAAGGGAGCAAAAGGACGATAAAAGAAACAAAAAACAGACTAAGGAGTTGACTAAGGTCCCGGTCACAACAACAAAAGGGCCAGAAATTAAGAAACAGGGAGACAGGAAGGGATACCTGGTCCCACGCCAGAGGCCACCCCTGACCTCAGATCAATGTGCCTACTGTAAAGAAAGAGGACACTGGGTTCAAGAGTGCCCTAGAAAGAGGCAGCCAAGCCAGCCAGCCATTCTGACTCTTCAGCATGACTACGAAAGTCGGGGCTCAGATCCCCTCCCTGAGCTCACCGTATCTTTTGAAGTGGAGGAGACCCCAGTAAACTTTGAAGGGGATACAGGGGCAACAAACTCAGTGCTTAAGGCCCCATTGGGCCCTCTATCAAATAAAAGGTCTCTAGTTCAAGGGGCTAATGGCAGTAAATATCGGACTTGTACAACTAAGAGGATCATGGACCTGGGGAAAGGAAAAATCCATCACTCCTTTTTAGTAATTCCAGAATGCCTGGCCGACTTTTTCTGTACGTCATGGGGATGTGAGCATACAGGGGCTGCCTGATGGAACACAAACTCCTCATCAAATTCAGTACACAGCATTGGCCATATTACCAATTAGATAACCAAAACCGATGGCCCCCAGAGGGGTCTCTAGATCCTCAAATTCTGCGTGACCATTTTTTTTAAAGAGAGAGGCGAGAGACAGAGAGACAGAGAGAATTTTTAATATTTATTTTTTAGTTTTTGGCGGACACGACATCTTTGTTTGTATGTGGTGCTGAGGATCAAACCCGGGCTGCACGCATGCCAAGCGAGCGTGCTACAATTGAGCCACATCCCCAGCCCTGTGTGACCTTTTTAACTTCTGCAAGTGCTCAAAAGGGTGAAAGGAGATTCCCCTATGGGCAGGCCTTTTCCATCCTTCACTCATATCCTGAACTATGCTTATCCAATAGATCCTCACCTTCAGCCTTGTGCTCCAGAGTCTCTGCTGTCACTCTCACCTCAGCAACCTGATTTCTCCCCTCCAATTATTAGATCAAAAACCCAAACCTCTCCCAGTTCTCAGACCATCGCCCCCTTGCTGAGTTAGCAGGTACTCAGGTTCTCATCCACCTACTCACTCCTCTCTTCTCCTGTCCGTGCCCGCACCGGGTCCCACCAGGTCCTCTTACCAGCTAACACAAAGCTGAAACTAGCAGAGGAGAGCCCTCAGACTCCTATCAAAGATGTAATGAAAATGGCCTTTAAAGTTGCTTTGTCATCACTGAAAACAGTTTACTAAAAATTTAAAGTCCCTCACATGCATTTTGGGATACTCACTCTTGTCTTCCCCTCTGCTCTACCTGTTCTGCAGCTCAAGTTTTTGTTACTAGGAAAATACCAAACCCCTTTCCCATTATTCTTTTACATCTCTCCTTCCTTATTCTCAGATCCTCGGAGCTGCTGTCAGCCCCACCTTCCCTGTCTTCCCCTTCAGTACCAGGACTACAGAAAATTCTTAACTGACTTTCTACAGAAGTCTTCACCATGGCTGACTTTAGGACTTTCAGCAAAAGAGTCCCTATAAAAGAGTTCAATGTAGATAAACTTCCTCTTTTAGTGTTGCCTTGTTCTACTTGGCCACTGGCTAAAAAAATAAGCACTTCTATGCTAGACACCCCATTACTTGTTTTCCACAAAATATATGAACAAGGCCTCTGGCCGTGAGCTGGGGCTTTACAGAGATGGCTATATTTCTAAGATAAAGAAGTTACCATCAGGGCTCCATGGTAACAGCTGTCAGGGGCGAAAAATAAGAAAGGTAGGAAAAAGCTCTTTCCCTCCCAGGTGTCCTTGAAAAGTTAACTTGCCCAGAACCGAGGAAAAAACAGAAACAACAACGGCTTTTTTGAACTTCTGCAGACTGTGAACTTCTGAGCCCCTTCCCTTACATGTTGGGTACAAAATTCTGAAACTACCTATACTTGAGTTTCAGGAGAATAATTGATTACAACAGAAGCAATGCCCTCTGAATATGGTTGCAACCAAATAGCACGGTTTCGCTGTCTTCTTTGCTATCTTAGGTGCCTTGCCTTGTCCGTCCCTACAACAGCATAATTGTATATAATTAAACATTGTTTATGTTTTCATGAAATGGTCAACAGATGTGATTAATTGTGTAATGGTGCAGATGTTTCCCAGAGTGCTCTATCATGATGCAGGTTCATTGGAAGATCAAATAGGGGGGCATACAACCCGTTTCCACTGGGAACATATATCCCTCACTTTAGCCATCCTATTCGGAATAGGAGTTGCTGCAGGGGTGGGCACAGGAACCACTGCCCTCGTCCATGGGACACAACAAATTACCCAATTAGAAGAAGCAATAGACCAAAACTAAGATATTAGATACCTCCATCAGAGCTTTGCATGAATTTTTAACCTCTCTCTCTGAAGTTGTTTTACAGAACAGGTGAGTGACACAAAACACACACACACACAGAAAAAAAAATAGCAACATATATGTCAATCAAAATTCATCATAAAATATATATCATCCACAGATCCAAAAATATTCATTTTACTGAACATGAAAGCTCACCCATTGGTTGAATATTCAGTTCCAACACGGTTTAGTAGGAGTGATCTCTTCTCAAAATTTGTATCTGCCAACTCATCCACCTCACAAGAATGTATGTGTGGTACCATGTATGATTCTATATATCCATATAAAAATATATGTGCTGAATGGGCTACAGAGAAAGGGAGACAGAAATTCACAATTTGTTAACTTTAAAAACACATGGAGAACTATTTCAACAAAAAATTGACTAGATTTAACTCCTACTCTGTATCATGCAAAAGGCAAGTCCAAATATACACCATGACTCCTCTAAACTGCTTGTATTTCTATTCTGTTTGGGTTATTTTTCTCCATCCTATTAGAAATAGTATTCAGAGTCTGATAGGGTATGTGTTAGTGTCAGGGATTCAGTATTTTGAATAGAAAATAGGAAATTGAATCCAATGTGTATGCAAATATATGCTACACAAAAATCTTCCCACTCTCATCCAGAACAATGCTTTAACATTACTTTCGCCTCAAGTAAGACACAATTATAGGAGAAGAGTTAGAAAATCTGTGAATACCTATCTGGAATGGAAAATGCTCCAGATTTCACATCTTTGGTGGAGGTAGAGGACTTTCTAAAAGTAAGGGACAGGGTAAACACTCCACAAACATGGAGCTCTTCTGGCCTAAGGACTTTTTGAGAATCTCACTCTGAGGTTGGGCACTTGAAATTTAGGTTGTATTCAGGAGCTTTATCTTCTTTTGTAGTGAGAACATCAAAGGTGGGTCTCCATCACTTTGACCTGAAGGACATGGGTTCTTATTTTCCAATTAACATGAAGCAGGAGGCCTGAATCCTCTCTTTGTTGGTAAACAGTGACCACTGGTGACTAAATGTCTCCCCATGTGAACTGTGAAGCCATTTTGTCCTCCTCCACTTTTTGTGGTGTTTTTCCTGCTGCACTGAGAGTTTAGTATTTGCTTCATAAAATACAAGGAGCCCAACTGAGACACAGTGCTGGAGGGAGTTATGTCACGTGTGGTGGGTCAGGGTGTGCAGGAGAATGCACCAACCAGGCTTCTATCCCTCATAGCTTGCCCCATTGCCCCCTTGTCCATATGACCCTTATTCTGAACATTGCCCTGAAACCTCTCCATATAAAAAGATGACTTTACAAATAAGGATCTGCTGGCTGCACCATGTCAGTCACAAGCCATTTGGAATCCAATGGTAGATCCTCATGGCCCTACTACTGATGTTTTTTCACACACCTGCCCACCAGTGCTCTAGGCCCACTACTCAGCAGACTCAAACGTACTGGCATCTCTTTTCTACAACATTTTCATGAAATCCAGTCAATCAAGGCACTGTCTGGTATACTCATGATCAGCAACAGGACATTCAAAGGTTCTCCAGTGCCACCTGGTCATGGAAATTTTAATAACTACATGGTATTCATCTAGCCATTGTTAAGGATGAAGTTGGAGGCACTGTGGGTTTCAATTCATTCAGAAACCATTAAATAATGAGGAAGCTCATTTTCAATGAAAGCTCTGGAGAACTCTCACAGACAAGGCTTCCCAAAGAGTGGCCAAAAGGTCACATGAAGATAGGTAAATTGAGGTCTACAATGTGAGGTCCATGTGTGTGTTGACACTCAACTATGGCAGCCAAGTCTTTCAGAATAAAATCATGTGTTATCCTGGCTGAGATTCTCAGTGCTCTGTGGAAAGCCACCCTGGGCCTAGATCTCAGTTTCCAAGGGTGACTCTCATGCGTGGCCTCCTAATATCCCAACACAATTCATGGCAATACTTCTCTGAGTTCAGTTCCAGAACGCAGTCTCTAAGGGGAATCCAACCAGAGTTCAAGCCCAGGTGGACCAAGATATTTCTTACAACCACCACACAAATGACCACAATTAAAACCAAAACACTCAAACAAGGTCCTCATCTTCTTCCATATAGTCACTCATCGTAACCTCTGGCTGAAGGTCTCCATGAATGGCTCACCCAAAGACAGTGTCCAAATAAACTCCCTTGCCCCTCATTTGCCTAAAGTCATGTTGGCCTGGACACCCTTCCTGTGAACCAGGAGTGATCAAATAAGCCTCCCGTTAATACTGCTCTGTTTCTCCAATTTGTGGCCTACTGACTTTCAATTATAGATTCTTTATGTGATTTGGAGTCATGCAAAAACCTAAGCACCTCTGCAGTGATTTGAAGAACTCATTTGACCCAAGGAATACCAATTCTCACTTGATGGAAGTCAGGAACCTAACAGAGGAAGACGAGAGACTTCATCCACAATGACTGATCTTTTGGCAATTATGGTTTTGGATGCACACATGGGATCATTCTTTAGATCCATCAGCTGCTGAGAATCAAAGTCACAGCCACATACAAGGCCAAGAGGCTAATTCAGACACATCCCTTTCCAAAGCAATTAAGAAAGAGCCACAAGTGTTGCCCATTCATTTCCATTTGAAAACTGTTTTCTTCAGGCTTCACAAAGGGGTGGCCTGAGGCAAAGACCTTCCTGATATTCAGGGCAACAGAACAAAGGTAAGCAAAAGGCCAAAAGCAGGGTATATCCACTAAGACTTTACTGGTCACATTGATATCTGAGTTTTCTGAGATGCTGGCCATTCCCTTCAGCTATCCTGTACATGGCCATGTCACAGACCTTGGAGTTGTTACATATCTTGGACACAAAACCATGAGCCTATTCTGGAGAGTGGCCAGAATTCAGAAGAAAACAGAGACTTAGGAAGGTAGTAGGTATTGCCCATCCATAAGGCAAGCCACACTCTATTCATAAATTAGGCAGGATGCATAATGGGAAGCTTTCTACTAGACAGGACACATCCATTGTTGCATTCTCTTTTCTCATGTCTACAACCGCGGACACAGTGGGATACACAGACATAGAAACACTCATCTTGTCAAATGACTTACTAGAAACAGTTCACTTCAAATCAAACAAACCGCCTTTCGTACCTATTCTCTGAACATGAGACAAAACAACAAACCCACACTCACAAATGCACCTCCTTCCTTCAAGTAGGTCTGTGACTCTCCGGAGTTAACTCTGACTGGTGGGCCATATTATGTTCCCCCAAAATGGCGTGTCCTCTATCAGATCTGGTTTCCTTGACCAACTCTGTGAAGTTGTCAGGAAAAAGTGGCCAGCTACTACCTGCTTTCGCAGGAAAAGTATCTCTTCAGAGCTCTCCTGGTATTTGGCTATACTCACATCAGGAGGTACCAAGAAAGACTGACTCTGTCCTTGGAAAATCCAATCAAGTGAGCCCACAGGGACATGGACTGGGATTGCCTCTCGGTGTCTTGGTTCTTGGATAGCAAGTTCAGAGTGTTCCATCACCAAGGAAATGAGGTATGTCACTTTCTTTGGAACTGAATGAGGCCACTGCCTTGGCAACCACTTTGTCCTAACACTTGCTTCCAAGGGTCCCATGAGATGGAGGCTGCTCCTACTTCCTGGAACACTTTCACAAGTTAGAATGGTATATCAGCCATAGACACCTGGGAACAGCTCTCCACACAGGTCTGGTTTAGTCCATCTTCTCAAAAATAAGTAGAGAGATGCTGATTCGGACACATCCCTTTATCCTGACCAGGTTGTTTGACTTGGAATAGGACTTTTGCTCTCTCAGGTCTTTCATACCTCCCTACAACTTCTCCAGGTATCATTTCTGCATGGATCTTTGAGGTTTTCAGCAGGTGGAAGGTCCCCTAATTCCCTGTATTTTAAGAACAACTCTGTTGCTGCTCTTCTGTAAAATGATATTTAGGGAACAGTGTATGTTTAGGGTTAATAACAGGTTCAATTTGGGTTAGGAATCATTCTGGGCAATGAATAATGGTATTGAGAACGTGCGATAATTACAAGAATATAGAGGTGGAATATCAGTATGGAAACAGAAATCTAGGTATGATTTGAAGCACAGGACCTTGTACCTTGGTAGATTTAATGTAGAAGAGAACATCCAGTCAAAATGGATAGTCGGTAGGATTAGGAAGATAGTCGGTAGGTTTAGGAAGAAGAGTGAGTATAGGATTTGGACCAAAAGTTCTTTAGCAATAGGGTTTCTGTTAGAGAATGAATAAAAATTTCAGCACATGTGAAGAGTCAGTCACAACGATGAACTGGGGAAAATAAGTAGGAAAGCAGGTATCAATAGAGACATTATGAAATCAGGCAAAGTATAAAGTGAGTTATAGGATTAGACATTTTCAACAGGGTTTAGTTTGAATATATAATCATTGGAAGAAACAAATATGTTGTCACCAATAGGATTGACATTTGAGAGCATTAGGCAACCTTCACATGGATGTTTTTAGTTATCCATGTTCACTTTCCTTTTAGACTTCGGTACAATCATAAGTGTGACCTTTACATTTTTTGTTCAGAATTTTACTGTGATAAAATATATATGTTGATCAGGTGACATGAGTATTTCTTCCACCATTTCTGGGAGCAATATTTTGAAAACATATACATTAGTGTTAGGGGTACACAGAGGTGTACCCTGTGTCTATGAATATAGAGATAATGCATGAATAGACCATCCTGTGAATAAATAATTTAACTGGTTCCACTTTAAATAATGAATTGAATTGATATCTAAAAAAATATAAGAAATCTTATATTGATATATAATCATTCATTCCAACCAGTTATACATCTAATGGTAATTTTAGGATTATGGTTTATCATGAAGGGTGTTTGAGTTTTGCTTCATAAGAGATAATGAAAAATGAAAATATTGTGATTGGAAAAAGTCTTATGAAAAGACCAGTCAAGAAACATGGAGGAATACATGTGTTCTGAAGCAGGAAGTGACTGATCATTAAACAAATGCCTATAAGTTTTCTAACTTGTCGATGAAATATATATCCTATGATGTGCATAAACTGAAGAAATAGTAATGTACCAGTGTTGAATAGAAATGAACGTCAAAATACACATCATGTCCCCTAGGAATCTACTTGCATTGATGTTACACTGGGTAAGTATCTGTAGAAATATTAGAGTTTGTATTCACCATTCTATGAAGTTACTTTTCAGTACTAGGAAAGAAATATATATTTCAGGTGGATGATTATTTCTGAGTATAATCTTGTGGAAAGTTTGTTATAAATCCACATATATGAATATGAATGAATTTAGGGAGCGTATAATAAGACACATATATTTCATATTTTGAAAAATCTGGAGAGTATATATATATATATATATATATATATATATATATATATATATATATGCACGCACACGCACAGACATTAAAAAGTAGCAATATAGGAGATCCAACATGGTGGCGAACATGGAGAAATCAAGTCTCTGACCTCTTAAGCTGCGCAGGCATAGGGAGTCATAAACTGTCTAAATGCTGTTTGTTCAGAATCACTAGGCAATGCTGACCTGACATGGATCTGGTGCGAACAGTCTGGGCCCCTCAGAAAACACACAGAGCCTGGATCAGCTGCATAGAAGCTCAGATTTGCCTGCTTCTTGTGTCTCAGAACTAACATTCCCTCTGAAATAACTGGTCGGCCCTTCTGAATTTACAGAGGTAAAAGGCCACTGAATTGAAATGGGGCTTCGGAGACACAGTCAGGACCCATCCGTTGCATTGGTCACCTGGCAAAAGGAATGAACGGTCACCATTTGCATGGGATACCACCATGGAAGAGAACTGACGTCATGGGCAGAGGAGATAACTTCATTGAAACCAGTACGACAGGTGTGTAATTCCCTATGCATCTCTCTCCACACAGCGGGGAAACATTAAGGGCCCCTTCCAGCTCTCCTTTAAGGGGCCCTCCCAGGTCTCCCGTGAGAAAGATGGCCAGACCGAGGAAATCATGTGTGCTGTGGGACTCGTGGCATGGAATTCCCGGCTACCGCTCCCACCAGTGTTGACAACTGAGGTCTCTTACACCAGCTAATGTGGGCATGGATACCAGAGAGCAAGCAAATTCGCTGGGGGTTCCCAGCCCCAAGCTCTACAAACTTAGGGTCTGAGGGAGGCAAACAGGGAGAGAGTGGCAGGCGTTGATGAAAACAGGACTACCAGGAACAGAGACCTGACGTGTAGCAAGTATTGTGGTGAGTGTCACAGTTGAGCGGAGCCTGGCTTGAGGAAACACTAGAGAAGGTCCTAGGCACTCAGGATTGGAGAACCGCCCAGTCTGGGAAGAAGAGCTGCTGCACAGTGATTGGTTCCCACCTATTGAGAGGAGAAGCTTGGCCCACTGAGCACAGCTCCACCTACTGGAAGAGAAGTTAATTGAACTCTATGACTGCATGTATTATTATTATTATTATTTTATTTTTACTTTTTTTCTCTCATTTACATTTTTTGTTGTTGTTCTTTAACTTATTTTAATGTTTTTATTTTTTAAATTTTACTATTATTATTATTATTTTAAATTTTAATTTTCATTTTTAATTATCATTATTATTTTAAAAAAAATTATTTCTTTCTTTATTTTCTATTTTTTTCTTTTGTCTTTTCATTTCTTTTCAATTTTCTTATTCCCTCATCCTTGAATTCTACCTGCCTATTCTCATTCTCTTTAGTGACTTCTTCCCATCCCTTCTAATATCTTTCCTCCCAAGCTTCAAATAAATTTATAAGAATAAGCAGTAACTCAGCACTCAAACAAACAAGAAGTAACATGAGCAGCATAAAAAAGCAAGAAAGAAAAGGAGTACAAACAATGAAGGATAACCTAAATATTCAGGAGGACCTAGAATCATCAGAAAAATGGTCATATAAAAAACTCAAGGAATACCTTAGACAGATGGAATGAAACCTTAAAGAGGATACGAGAGAGCAAATAAATACAGTGAAAGAACACATTGAAAATGAATTACATAAACAGATAAAAGAAGAAGTTAATCTTCTTTATCAGGAGATAGAGATTATAAAAATTCAAAGAATAATTCTAGAAATGAAGAAAACGATAAACCAAATTAAAAACTCAATTGAGAGTATCACTAACAGAGTGGAGCAAGTAGAAGACAGAATGTCACATAATGAAGACAAAATATATCATCTTAAAAAGAGTCTAGCCAACACAGAAAGGCTGGTAAAAAATCACGAGAAAAACATCCAAGAGATATGGGATAACATAAAAAAAACAAACTTATGAGTCATCTGGATAGAGGAAGGTACAGAGATTCAAACCATGGGAATGAGTAACCTGTTGAATGAAATAATTACAGAAAATTTTCCAGAAATAAAAAAGGAAACGGATATACAAATTGAAGATGCTTACAGGACACAGAGCACACAAAATCACAGTAGACCAACGCCAAGACACATTGTTATGAAGATATCCAATATACAGAACAAAGAGAAAACATTAAAAGCTTCAAGAGAAAGGAGGAAGATTACATTCAGGGGTAAACCAATATGGTTAACAACCTATTTTTCATCACAGACACTGAAAGTGAGAGGATCCTGGAACAACGTATTTCAAACATTGAAAGACAATGGATGCCAAACAAGAATTCTGTATCCAGCAAAATTCAGCTTCAGGTACGACAACAAAATAAAAATCTTTCATGATAAAGAAAAGCTAAAAGAATTTGCAGCAAGAAAACCACCATTGCAAAGTGTCTTGAGCAAAACACTACACGAGGAAGAAATGAAAAACAACAACCAAAACCATCAGTGGGAAGTGCCTCAGTAATGACAGAGGGCGGGGGAAAAGCTAATCATGGAGAAACAAAGTAAATTTAAAAAAACGATAAATATTCAAACTTGGATGGCAGTAGAAACCATATATCAATAGTAGCTCTAAACACTAATGGCTTAAACTCTCCAATAAAGCAACATAGGCTTGTAACTTGGATTCAAAAAACAAATCCAACAATATGTTGCCTCCAGGAGACATATCTGAATGGAAAAGACATACACAGGCTGAAGGTGAAAGGTTGGGAAAAAATATACCATGCACACGGTCCTCATAAGCAAGCAGGGGTGGCCATCCTCAAATCGAATTAAATCGACTTCATGACTAATTTAATCAAAAGGGATAATGAAGGAAATTATATACTGTTAAAAGGAACCATTCACCAACAAGACATAAAAATTATCAATATTTACACACCATTAAATGGTGCTGCAACGTTCATAAAACAAATTCTCCTCAAGTTCAAGAATCAAATAGACCACAACACAATAATTATGGGTGACTTCAACACACCTCTCTCACCATTGGACAGATCCTCCAAATAAAAGTTGAATAAAGAAACTATAGAACTCAATATCACAATCAATAACCTAGACTTAACTGACATATATAAAATATATCAACCATCATCAAGTGGATATACATTTTTTTAAGCAGCACATGGATCCTTCTCAAAAATAGACCATATATTATGCCATAGAGCAACCCTCAATAAATATAAAGTGGTGGACATAATACCATGAATTTTATCTGATTATAATGGAATGAAACTGGAAACCAATGAAAAAGAAGGAAGGAAAAATCCTACATCACATTGAAAATGAAGAACATTTTACTGAATGATTAATGTGTTACAGAAGACATAAATGAGAAAATCAAAAAATTCTTCGAGATAAATGAAAATACAGACACAACATATCGGAATCTATGGGACACAATGAAAGGAGTTTTAAGAGGGAAATTCACCACCTTGACGTCATTCCTCAAAAATAGGAAAGAACAACAAATAAATGAGCTCACACTTCATCTCAAAGCCCTAGAAAAGGAAGAGCAAAACAACAGCAAATGTAGCAGAAGGCAAGAAATAACTAAAATCAGAGCGGAAAACATCAAAATTGAAACAAAAGAAACTATTGAAAAAATTACAAAACTAAAGCTTGGTTCTGCGAAAAATAAATAAGAACAATAGACCCTTAGCATCCCTTTATGTTCAAAACATTAGAAAAATTAGAGATAACAGGAACTTACCTCGACATTGTAAAAGCTATCTATGTTAAGCCTCAGGCTAGCATTATTCTGAATGGAGAAAAATTGAAGCATTCCCTCTAAAATCTGGAACAAGACAGAGATGTCCTCTACCACCACTTCTATTCAATATAGTTCTCGAAACACTGGCCAGAGCAATTAGACAGATGAAAGAAATTAAAGGCATGAAAATAGGAAAAGAATAACTTAAATTATCACTACTTGCAGCTGACATAATTCTATATATAGAAGACCCAAAAGGGTCTACAAAAAAAAAAAACTACTAGAACTAAGAAATGATTTCAGCAATGTGGCAGGATATAAAATCAACATTCATAAGTCAAAGGCATTTCTGTATATCAGTGACAAAACTTCTGAAACGGAAATGAGAAAAAAAACACTCCATTCACAATATCCTCAAAAAATAAAAATAAAATCCTTGGGAATCAACCTAACAAAAGAGGTGAAAGATTTATACAATGCAAACTACAGAACCCTAAAAAGAGAAGTAGAATAAGATCTTAGAAGATGGAAAAATATACACTGTTCATGGATAGGGAGAACTAACATCATCAAAATGGTGATATTCCCAAAAGTTCTCTATAGGTTTAATGCAATGCCAATCAAAATCCTAACGGCATTTCTTGTAGAAATAGAGAAAGCAATCATGAAATTCATTTGGAAAAATAAAATATCCAGAATATCAAAAGCAATTCTAACCAGGAAGTGTGAATCAGGCGGTATAGCGATACCAGATTTCAAACTAAATTTCAGAGCAATAGTAACAATGACAGCATGGTACTGGTACCAAAACAGGCGGGTGGACCAAAGGTACAGAATGGAGGACACAGAGATTAATCCACAATGCTACAACAATCTTCTATTTGATAAAGGAGCTAAAAGCATCAATGGAGGAAGGATAGCATCTTCAACAAACGGTTCTGGGAAAAGTGGAAATCCATATGTAACAAAATGAAACTGAATCCCTTTCTCTTGCATGCACAAAAGTTCACTCAAAATGGATCAAGGACCTTGATATCAAATCAGAGACATGGCGTCTGATAGAAGAAAAAGTTGGCTACGATCTACATACTGTGGGGTCGGGCTTCAAATTCCTCAATAGGACATCCATAGCACAAGAGTTAATAACTAGAATCAACACATGGGACTTACTCAAAGTAAAAAGTTGTTTCTCAGCAAAAGAAACAATAAGAGAGGTAAATAGGGAGCCTAAATTCTGGGAACAAATCTTTACTCCTCACACTTCAGATAGAGCCCTAATATCCAGAGTATACAAAGAACTCAAAAAATTAAACAATAAGATAACAAATAACCCAATCAACAAATGGGCCGAGGACCTCCACAGACATCTCAGAGGAGGACATATAATCAACAAGTACATGAAAAAATGCTCACCATCTCCAGTAGTCAGAGAAAGGTGAATCAAAACCACCCTAAGATACCATCTCACTCCAGTAAGATTGGCAGCCATTATGAAGTCAAACAACAAGTGTTAGTGAGAATGTGGGGAAACAGGTACACTTGTACATTGCTGGTGGGACTGCAAATTGGTGCATCCAATTTGGAAAGCAGTATGGAGATTTCTTGAAAAGCTGGGAATGAAACCACCATTTGATCCAGCTATTCCCCTTCTCGGTCAATTCCCTAAAGACCTAAAAAGAGCATGCTGCAGGGACACTGCTACATCGATGTACATAGCAGCACAATTCACAATAGCAAGACTGTGAAACCAACCTATATGCCCTTCAATAGATGAATGGATAAAAAAAATGTGGCATTTATACAGAAAGGAGTATTGCTCTGCATTAAAAAATGACAAAAGTCATAGATTTGCAGGGAAATGGATGGCGCTAGAGCAGATTATGCTAAATGAAGCTACCCAATCCCTTAAAAACAAATGCCAAATGTCTTCTTTGATATATGGAGATTAACTAAGAACAGAATAGGTATGAAGAGGATGAGAAGAAGATTAACATTAAAACAGGGATGAGAGGTGGGAGGGAAAGGGAGAGAGAAGGGATATTGCATGGAAATGGAAGGAGACCCTCAGGGTTATACAAAATTACATACAAGAGGAAGAGAGAAGAAAGGGAAAAATAATACATGGGGAGAAATTTATTAAGGTAGAGGGGGTAGAGAGAGAAGATGGTAGGAGAGGGGAGGGGAGGGGGGATAGTAGAGGATAGGTAAGGCAGCAGAATACAACAGACACTAGTATGGCAATATGTGAATCAATGCATGTGTAACTGATGTGATTCTGCAATCTGTATACGGGGTACAAATGGGAGTTCATAACCCACTTGAATCAAAGTGACAAATATGATGTATCAAGAACTATGTAATGTTTTGAACAAGCATAAATAAAAATTTAAAAAAAAAAAAGAAAACTAACTTCGGTGAATGATGCACGCGAATCCTAATATTTGTACAGTAACTGACCCAGTTTAACATCAATGCAAGTAGATTCCTATGGTACATGATGTGTATTTTGACGTTCATTTTTATTCAACACTGGTACATACTATTTCATCAGTTTATGCACATCACAGGATATATATTTCATCCACAATTTAGCAAATTTATAGGCATTTGTTTCACTTTCAATCACTTCCTGCTTCAGAACACATGGATTCCTCCATATTTCTTGATTGGTAATTTCATGAGACTTCTTTCCAAACACATTATTTTCGATCCATAATCACTTTTGAAGCAAAACTCACACACACTTCATGATAAAAAATAACCCTAAGATTACAATTAGATATATAACTGGTTGGAATTAATGATTGTATGTCAATATATGATTTCTTATATATTTTCAGATAACAATTCAATCCATTATTTAAAGTGTAACCAGTTATATTATTTATTTACAGTATGTTCTATTCATGCATTATCTCTATATTCATAGACACAGGGTACACCACTTTGTACCCCCAACACTAATTTATATGTCTTCAAATATTGCTCACAGAAATGGTGTAAAAAATACTCATGTCACATGATCTACATATATATTTTATCACAATAATTTTCTGGGCACAAAATGCTAAGGTCACACTTATGATTGTACCAAATCCTAAATGGAAGTTGAATACGGATTACTAAAAACTTCCATTTCCAGTTTGCCTAATGCTTTCAAATGTCATTTCTATTGGTGACTACATATTTGTTTCTTCCTAAAATTATGTATTCAATCTCGATCCTGTTGAAAATGTCTAAACCTATCACTCACTTTACAATTGCCTGATTTTGTAATGTCTCTATTGATATCTTCTTTCCTATATTTTCCGCAGTTCATCATTGTGACTGACTCTTCGCATGTGCTGACATTTACATTCACTGTATAAATGAAACCCTATTGCTAAAGAACATTTGATCCAAATTTTATACTCACTCTTCTTCCTAAACCTACCGACTCTCTTCCTTATCCTACCCACTATCCCAATTTGAGTGGATGTTCTCTTCTACAATCAATCTTCCAAGGTACAAGGTCCTATGCCATTGATTATCAATTTATCTGAGACAACCGTGCAGAACATAATTAAAAGCTAAGTATCCCAATCAAGGGCCTCATTCCCTTCTGGGCTACAAATCTTACCTAGATTTCTGTTTTCATACTTATATTTCACCTCTATAGTTTTATAAATATCACAGGTTCCCAATACCATTATTCATCCATCAGAATGATTCCGAACCCAAATTGAACATGTTATTAACCCTAACCATACACTGTTCCCTCAATCTAACTTTACAAAAGAGAAGGGACAGGGTTCGTCTTGCAATACAGCAATGTAGGGGATCTGCCACCTACTGAGAAACTCAAAGGTCCATGCATATTTGATCCCTGGAGAAGATGTAGGCAGCTATGAAAGACCTGAAAGACCAAAAGTCATCTTCTATGGCAAACAACCTGTTCAGGATGAAGGGTTGTGTCTGAGTAAGCCTCTCTCTTCTTAATGTAGAGAAGATGGACCAAACCAGGCCTATGAGGAGAGCTGTTCCCGCAAACTGGTGTGGCCAATTTGGAAAGCAATATGGAGATTCCTGGGAAAGCTTGGAATGGAACCACAATTTGACCCAGCTATTGCCCTTCTCGGACTATTTCCTGAAGACCTTAAAATAGTGTATACCTCTGGGATACTGCCACATCGATGTTCTTAGCAGTACAATTCACAATTGCTGCACTGTGGGCCCAACCTAGATGCCCTTCAATAGATGAATGTATAACAAAAATGTGGCATTTATACACCATGGAGTATTACGCAGCACTAAAATATGACAAAATCATGGAATTTTAAGGGAAATGGATGGTAATAGAGCATATTATGCTTAGTGAAACTAGCCAATCCCTAAAAAACAAATACCAAATGTCTTCTTGGATATAATGAGAGCAACTAAGAACAGAGCAGGGAGGAAGAGCAGGAAGAAAAGATTTACATTAACAGAGACATGAGGTGGGAGGAAAAGGGAGAGAAAAGGGAAATTGCATGTTAATGGAGGGAGACCCTCATTGTTATACAAAATTACATATAACAGGTTGTGAAGGGAATAGGAAAATAAACAAGGAGAAAAAATAATTACAGTAGATGGGGTAGAGAGAGAAGATGGGAGGGGAAAAGTGGGGGGATCATAGAGTATAGGAAAGGTAGCAGAATGCAACAGTAACTAATAGGGCATTATGTAAAAATGTGGATATGTAACCAATGTGATTCTGCAATCTTTATTTGGGGTAAAAATGGGAGTTCATAACCCACTTGAATCTAATGTATGAAATATGATATGTCAAGAGCTTTGTAACGTTTTGAACAACCAAAAAAAGAAAAAAAAGTAGCCATGTATATGCCAATCGAAAATCATCATGATATATATATATATATATATATATATATATATATATATATATATATATATATATATATAATCCACAGATGCAAAAATATTCATTTTACTGAACATGGATTTATGTATAATGTTATTGAACTAGGAAGCTCACCCATAGGTTGAATTTTCAGTTCAAACAGCGTTTATGAGTAGTGATCTCTTCTCACAATTTGTATCTGCCAATTCAGCCACCTCACAAGTATGTACGTGTGATACCAGGTAGGATTCTCTATGTGCATATAAAAATACGTGTGCTACAGAGAAAGGGAGACAGGATTCCCATATTTGTTAATTTTAAAAACACATGTAGAATTATTTCAACAAAAAGTTGACTAGATTTATAGCTCCTATACTATATAATGCAAAAGGCAATTCCAACTACACACCATGCCTCCTCTGAACGGCTTGTATTTCTATTCTGCTTGGGTTATGTTTCACCATCATATTAGGATTATTAGTCAGAGTCTAGTAGGGTTTGGGTTAGTGTCAGGAATTCAGTATTTCAAATGTAAAATTGGAAAATGAATCCAATGTGTATGCAAATATGTGATATACAATAATCTTCCCACTCTCATCCAGAACAATGCTTTGACATTACCTTTGCCCCAAGTAAGACACAATTAGAGGATAAGAGTTAGAAATTCTGTGAATACTTATCTGGAATGTAAAACGATCAGGAGTTCACAACCTTGGAGGTGGTAGAGGAGTTTCCAAAAGGAAGGGACAGGGGTGATCACTCAACCTGATCTTTCATTAATATTGGCAGCCATCTTGCCTTAAAGCCATGGAAAGATAATTTTTGCTTTACTATAAATTACTGCAAATTCTGAACCTGCTTGGAATGCCTGCCCATGCCTTGAACTCACCCATGCCTGTCTTACTGACCAGATCACAGCCCTCTCTGAAACCTTACTGACACCTCATAAATATTGGCCTTCCCTGGCCAGACAACGACCCTCTCTGAGGCTCTAATGGTCCTCATAATTTCTGATGCTTGGGCCAGCAAATAAAAAATGTTAACTACAGTTAGTGTGATGCTTGTCAAAGTTCTGTTTTCTGATACTCCCTTTTTGTGTAACTTTTTGGGCTATAAAGCTGGGGTGTAGGAAAGGTGGGGATGCTGTCTTTTTCCCGCCGTTTTGAGAAGGAGAGTCAGCCTAGCCGGTTGAACTAATAAGCTTGCCTTAATTTGATTTTAATTGGAGTCAGTGGTATTTTATTGCATCCTGGTCTAACATTTTGGAGTTCCCCAGCGAGATGATGTGACCAGATCACAAGACCAGACTGCTGGAAATTCTGACGCTGCCTTTCCTCCAGGGCTCAGGGCTGGAGAGCCAAGTTCCAAAGCCTTGGAGTGAGCCTTCGGTCCAGGGAGCACTGCAGTGAACCATCACACTAAAACTATTAGCAAGCACCTGGTGGAGGAGGCCTCCATTGGTAGGTGGTGCCTTTATAACATCTGATATCTGGTTAAGGGAGATGTCTTCTGATTACAGAGAGGTGGCCTGGGGAGGCTCACATGTACTCCTGTCCAGGACAGTAACAAGAATTGTTCTGTCCTCTGTTCTGTTCTGTATGGAATTTCTCTGAAAGGGTAGAAAGGTGCAGCCGGGTACGCAGGAGCTCCTACCCCGGAGCTTCAGCAAGACATTTCATTGCTCCTCAGTTTTTCTGTATCTTCACCAGGTTTCTGTTTCTTTGTGTTTTGTTTTGTGTTCTATATGTTTTTTGTTTGTTTGTTTTTGTGCATTTTGTTGTTTGATTTCTGTGGTAAAAACTTAAGGATATTGGACGTAAAAATGGGTAATAAAGCAAGTAAGCCTTACACCCTTTGGACTGTGTTCTAAAAAACTGTGATGAAGTTTACCCCCCTTTGTTAAGCAGGATGAGAAAAGCCCCTAGCTGGCAGCCTGGAACTCACCCACTCCAGAAGGCAATGCCTGCTGGCCACCAAGGAACAGAGTATCTCCCAGGTTAACAATGGAAACTCCTTTAAAACCCCTTGTTGCTCCAGTTCAAGAGAGTCACAACCTTTGGGCAGAGTCCCCTGTGTTTCTGCTTTGATAGCAAAGCAGAAAACCTCCCTTTTTATTTTTCTCAAACCCTGTCCTCATTATTAAATAGGTATTAATTCGCTTCAAGGTCAGAAACCGAAATTTAAGTTACAAATTTTGATAACCCCCCGACCCTGGAACTTTTTGAGAGCTGACTACTGAAATGTTAGGAGATGGAGCGAGATTGGGGTGGAACCAAACCAGAGGAGCTAGTCCCATAAGTAAAAGGAGGGACTGAGGGACTCCCAGCATCTACCAAAGCCCTGCTGCTTCAAGGAATTCCTTCCTTCGTTCCCTGCACTGTAAGGATTATGCCACCTCTGTCTTCTTAAAAAAAAGAAAAAGGGGACACTAAATGCAGTAAAGTCACCATGGAAACCCTTGATATTACATTTCAGGTTGCCCTCTGTGAAAACATCTGATCCCCTTGTGAGGACATCTATCCTGCCACTGGTGTAGGAAATTTTTCTCTTATCTGCTCTGTTTTTAAGGCTTCTGTCTGTCAGCCATAGTCTGGACCTCCTTTCTGTCTGTCTTGTGTCTTTGTTTCTGGCCCTTTAAGACATGTGCAATAATGTGCTGATATTATAAATTGTTTCTTGGGAATGATATTAGTTCAATGTGTGTCTAAATGATGATGTTTTATTGTAACAATCTGGTATCTGGATGGGTTTTTGTAGCATTGCTCAATCTTGCAGTTAAAAGTCGGGTTTAGGTAATTGTTTAGTTTATGATTTCAGATAATTCATGCCAGATAACTTAAATGCTTAGGATGGAAAACTAAAGCACTCTACTTCCAAGTTGGCAAGTAACTTCCCAAACATTCAGTTTTATTTGTCACTAATTTTGAATTGGGTAGACTGAGAAAATATCACAGTGTGTACCAGTGCATTAATTTGGACAAGGATAGTAAATCATAGTATGGTATCTGTTGACAAAACAAGATGTAAAGATATAAAATTTTGTGAATTTCATCTTAAAATTGTATCATAATTTTCAACATCGGAACCTCAAAATTATGGTTAAAATGCCTTAAGCCTGAGGTGTCTGCTCAGAATAGCAGTTTTTCCCTGCTCCTTTCAGACCTCAGCCAGGACTTTTGTTGAAATGCAAATGAAAGAAGCCTGCAAGCTCAGTAGGAGACTGATCTGAGGCCTAAGGCAGGAAAAAAGGTAAATTGTATGGTATTTATTAATTACTGGGCAGTCATTTTTTCTAGGACTCTTATTTTTTTCCTTAGATTCTGTATTCTTTTTTTGAGCTCATGAATTTGATCCTACAGACCTAGGTTAATGTTATTCTGATCAGCTCTATCTTTGACCAACAGTGGAGTTTTTGAAACATTGCAATGAAGATTTCAACTGCAAAAAGCTACAAGGCCTTTACTATTATTATGTGTGCACACTTTTGTTATGTGTTGTATGTCTATATATACATATATCCCTATATCATATATATGTTATACAAATTAACACATATAAGGAGCACTCATAAAAAAAGCACTCATAAAAACAAATTTTAAAACGTGGATCCAAAGATCTTTAATTCAAGTGATTTAATTGGTACAATTTAAATTGGATAAACAGATAAAAATAAATGTCTTTAAATTTAACCTTACAAGTTTTTCTAGGTGTTCAAAAATCTAATAAAATATTAATGCCGACAAAAGGTCTAATATGCCTTGGTTCTAGGACTTTTTCTTCAACAAAAAATGGTACACTGTTCAATACATTTGTCTAATATTTTGATAAATAAGTAAAGTAAATTTGATATGGGATTACTCATTCATGAGTACTTTTGTTAGATATCTGATTGATTTACTAAGGTCTGTATAAGTTTGTCCTAAAGTCTGTATAAGATTGTAAAAATCAGTCATGTGTTAAAGAGACAAAAATTTCTTAAAACATAAGTTTACCCATAATATTGTGGTTATTAAGTTTTATTTTTCTAGAGCAAGCAACCATAAAAATTAAACAACTGATTAAATAAGAACTGTTATTTTAGAGCACTGTACTGCCATTTCTTTAAAAGCTAAACTTGGTTAATGTGGAAAAATCAATGCAATTGTGATGCTATTAATGTGCTCATATCTTCCAGGTATACAAGTCTGTAAGGTAGAAACTTTAAAAGAGCATTATATCAAGCTGGTGTTCTGAAGTTGTATGGTAAAAATATATATATATATATATATATATATATATATATATATATATATATATATATATATATATATATATATTGGGATTTATTTACCTGTTGTCAATAAGATATGTAAACTTTTACTTTTTATATTGGGGAACAATTTAAATGTATTTTAAGTTAATGAGAGCCTAATCTATGTAAAGGTTAAAAACTTTCAGCCTTTTTTTAATTCATGTTTTAAATGCTATATCATATGGTGTTAGCTAATGTTCATGTGACCTCAAACAATTTATGTAAACTTTGTAAAATGATATTTAAAAAACAAAGATTAGCTTTAGAATTAAAACACTTAAGATTAATAAAAAGCCCTGCCTTACCTGAGATAAGGCTCTGTGTCCCATCTTATTATGTGAGAATGACTACGAAAGCAGTAGGTCAGATGTTATTTCATTTAAAGATATTTTCAAAAGTTTTTTTTTTTCCTGTCAACATTACTAGCATCTCAAACAGAGGATATAATGTATAACTCAGCCAAAAATTTTAGGGTAGCTATTACACGAACTAAGTTTGTTTACTGTTGTTAATTTTATTTTGTAATTTCCTTATGGGTGATATAAAGATTCCCTGTTAGTGTTTTACAGAAGTGTTGCTTTAAGAACACAACATTGGTTAATTTAAGATAATTAGCCATCACCTACAAGACAGACAGAATAATACAGATCCCAAATAATAAAAAGATAAATAATTTTAAATTATAGACATTAAAGCCCAGTACTCTTAATATAAGTCTGTTAAAATTTATTTGATGGATGTTTAAGATTAGGATTTAAAATTAAAGTTATATGAAAAGGGACAAGAAAACCAATATTTGGCTCTTGCCCTCTGAGTCAGTCTGTATCCAGGGAACAGCGGACTTCTCTAAAGAGCTTTGCAACTCTGAACCACATAACTTCCTGATCAGGGAGATTAATGAGACCACTGGAGAACAGAAAGCCAATCAGTGCATTTGCTACGAAGAGGAGAGTCATCAGAGAAGGGAGACATCCCTGATGCTTCCGAGGGAAGCCACATGGTCAAACAAGACCTGGACCCACCTAGCGCAAATGGCACTAGCAGAACTGAGAAGCTGCTCTCAAGTTTCCCCAGGAATGACTCCCATAAAAGCTCAGCTGACTGTTCACAATAGATAGAAACAAAAGTCAGTTTGACTGCTTCATCTTAAACACTTAGAAAAGACAGTTAAAAAAAAATTACAGCCATTCCTGGGCATTTTATATAATAATAGTAATAATAATATTTTAAGGTATACACTTTATGTTAGCCTCCCAAAATAAGTAAGACTAAAGGCTACAAAGAAGGATTCTCAGACAGGAATGCCTGATAACTATAAAAAGAGGCTATCAAGATTATCTGCCAGAGGCAGAAGTTTTTAGTTTAAGGCCTACAGATATTCTTAACCTAAACACATAGTCTTGGTATTTGTTAGTATGATTATGCAGCAATGAGTAAGAGAATTAAAGGTTTCTCTATTAGACACAGAGGTCATACTAGTAAAAGTATTTTACAAGATCAGATGACATTAAATTATTAAACTGAATCTTATGGGGAGGGACAAATGTAACACTAAAAGTTAAATATTAAGTTGACAGTCCTGATAACTGGGAATATTTAAGACTGGTGAGGAAACTTCTATACAGTGACATGTTCCAGCTGCTGCAACATTTATTAAGTACTCATGATTTTTTGTTTCTCTCATAGAAGAACCCATCCCCAGATGACTTTACTACCTGTTCTTCCCAATCCAGACTTCAAACCTAACTGACTTCTAAAAGGCGACTAATGTCCCTCAGGCGGTGCCCCCTCACGTCACCCTCTCTCAGCTCAGAAGAAGTCTAAATGAGTGACGCCTCTCTTCTTACAACAATGGAGACAAAAATAAATAGAATATCAATATAAGTAATTAATTAAGTCAGGTAAAATCAGGGAGACGTGTTTTTGGGTGAGTTCAAAAAATCGGGAGACTATTACCTGAGGGATTAAAATTCCCACAGTGCTCTTCCTACCCAATCAAATATATGAAAGGAACACATTAGAAAAGGGGGGAATGATTGATCCAACCTTATCTTTTATTAAAATTGGGAGCCATCTTGCCACAAAGCCGTGAAAAAATAATTTTGGCTTAACTATAAATTACAGCAATATCTGAACCTGCTTGGAATGCCTGCCCGTGCCTTGAACTCACCCATGCCTGGCTATCTGACCAGATAACAGCCCTCTCTGAAACTTTGTTGACACCTCATAAATATTGGCCTTCCCTGGCCAGTCGACACTCTCTGAGGCTCTAATGGTCCTCATAAATTCTGATGTTGGGGCCAGCAAAGAAAAATGTAAACTACCATTAGTGTGATGCTTGTCAGAATTCTGTTATTTTTAACCCCACTTTTGTGTAACTTTCTGGGCTATAAAGCTGGGCTGCTCTTCTGTTCCCGACGTTTTGGGAGGGAGAGGCAGGCAGGGTGGTGGAAATAATAAGCTTGCTTTAATCTGATTTTAATTGGAGTCAGTGGTCTTTTCTTGCGACCTGGTCTAAAAGGTAAACACTACACAAACCTGGAGCTCTGCCGGACTAAAGACTTCTTGAGAAAATGCCTTTGACGATGCGCACTTGACATATATGTTGTTGTCAGAAGCTTTAGCTTCCATTCAAATGAGACCATCAAAGCTGGGTCTACATCTATGAGACCTGGAAAACATTGTTTCAATTTTTTCAAAGAACATGAGGCAGCAGTGCTGACTTCTCTCTGTAGGTAAACTGTGGCCACTGAAAGCTAAGTGTCTCCACATGTGGATTGTGAAGCCATTTGGTCATCCTCCAATTTTCATGGTGTTTCTTTCTACTGCACTGGGAGTTTGGTATTTGCTTCATGAAATACAATGAGTTCAACTGGTACACAGTGCTGGAGGGAGTCCTGTCACGTGTGGTGGGTCCGGGTCTGCAGGAGAATGCACCAACCAGGCTTCTATCCCACATAGCTTGACCCTTTGACCATAGCAACCTGATTCTGAACATTGCCCTGAAATGTCTCCATATAACAAAATGCCTTTTATGGAGAGGTTTCAGACATAAAAGTGATTCCTGTCTGTAACATGTCAGCCACAAGTCATTTGGATGTCAATGGCAGAATCACATGTCCCGACCACAGATGTTTTATCACACACCTGCACACAACAGCTTTTGGCCCACTACTCAGCAGGCCCCAACATACTGGCATCTCTGTTCTACACCATTTTCATAAAACCCAGTCAATCAAGGCACTGTCTGGTACACTCAGGATCAGCAACTGTACATCCAAAGGTTCTCCAGTGGCAGGTGGCCATGGGAAGTTCAAAAATTTCATGGTATTTATCTAGCCATTTTCAAAGATGAAGTTGGAGAAACTGTGGGTTTCAATTCATGAAGGAACCATTAAATTTAGAGGAAGCACATTTCAATGAATAATCTAGAGAACTCTCACAGGCAAGGGTTCCCAAAGACTGGCCAAAAAGTCACATGAAGCCAGCCCCATTGAGGTCTACAATGTAAGGTCCATGTGTGTTTTGACTCTCAACTATGGCTTCCAAGTCTTTCAGAATAAAATCATGTGATATCCTGGCTGAGATTCCCAGTGCTCTGTGGAAAGCCACTCTGGGCTTAGATCTCAGTGTCCAAGGGCGACTCTCATGTGTGGCCTCCTAAAATCCCAACACAATTAATGGCAATACTTCTCTGAAGTCAGTTCCATAACGCATTCTCTAAGAAGAATCACACCAGAGTTCAAGCCCAGGTGGACCCAGGCATCTCTTACAACCACCACAGAAATGACCACAATTAAAACTAAAACACTCCCACATGCTCCTCATCTTCTTCCACATAGACATTCATCATAAACTCTGGCTGGAGGTTTCCATGAAGGGCACAGCCCAATACACTGTTCAAAATAAGCACTCTTGTCCCTCATTTGCCTAAAGTCAGGGTGGCCTGGACACCCTTGCTGTGAACCAAGAGTGATCAAATAGGCCTGCCCTATATCTGATCTGCTTCTCCAATTTGAGGACTAATGACTGTCTGGTATAGATTCTTTATGTGAATTGGTATCATAGAAAACCCAAGCCCCTATCAGCTAGCCTCTGCAGGGATTTGAAGAAATGATTTGACCCAAATGATCCCTATTCTCACTTGATTTAGCTCAGGAAGCTTACAGAGGAAAGTGAGAGACTTCATCCACAATGACTGCTCTTTTGGCCATTTTGGTTTTGGATGCACACTTGGAAACTTTCTCTAGATCCATCAGGTGCTGAGAATCTAAGCCACTGCCACCACACCGGGCCAAGTGGCTGTTCCAGACACATCCCTTTCCAAAGCAATTAAGCAAAGAGCCACAGGTGATGCCCATTCATTTCCATTTGAAAACTGTTTTCTTCAGGCTTCACAAAGGGTTGGCCTGAGGCAAAGACCTTCCTGACATTCAGGGTAATAGAAACATAAGTAAGCAAATGGCCCAAAGCAGGGTTTCTCCACTGAGACTTTACTGGTCACACTGATATCTGAGTTTTCTGAGATGCTCCCATTCCCTTCAGCTATCCAGTACATGGCCATGTAACAGAGCTTGGACGTGGTACATATCTTGGAAACAAAACCATGAGGATACTCTGGAGAGTGGCCAGTATTCAGGAAGAAAAGAGGAACTTAGGAAGATAGTAGCTGTTCACCTTCCATTAGGCAAGCCGCACTCCATTCTTAAATTGGGTGAGAAGAATGCTGGGGAGCTTTATACTAGACAGGACACAACTATTGATGCATTCGCATTTCAAATGTCTACAACCACGGATACAGTGGGATACACAGACATAGAAACACTCGTGTTGTCAAACGACTTTCTAGAAACTTTCCAGTCCAAACCTACATGAGACAAAACCACAATCTCACACCGACACCCACAACGGCACCTCCTTCCCCCAAGTATGACTGTGACTATCCTGAGTGTCCTCTGACTGGTGGGCCATACTATGTTCCCACGAAATGGCCTGTCCTATCTCAGATCTGGTCTTCTTTGCAAACTTTTTGAAGTTGTCAGGAGCCATGGTTGAGCCACTACCTGCTTTCTCAGAAAAAGCCACTCTTCAGAGCTCTCCTGAAATTTGGCCATCATCACATAAGTAGGTACCAAGAAACACTGACTCTGTCTTTGGTAAATTCAAACAATTGAGACCACTGGGACTGAAACTAAGACTTGCTCTGGGTGCATGGCTTCCTGGATCCCAAGTTCAGAGAGTTCCATCACCAAGGAAGTGTTGTAGGTTACTTCCTTCAGGAACTGAATGAGGTCACTGCGATGGAAAACCACTTTGTCCTAACAGTTGCTTCCAATGGTCCCATGAGATGGAGGCTGCCCCTACTTCCTGTGACACTTTCACAAGTTAGAATGGTATATCAACCATAGGCATCCGGGAACAGCTCTGTACACAGGCCTGGTTTGGTCCATTTAATCTACATAAAGAAGAGAGAGGCTGATTCAGACACATTCCTTCATTCTGACCAGGTTGTTTGAAATGGAAGTTGACATGGATTTGACTTTTGCTCTCTCAGGTCCTTCATAGGTAAAAAGGTCGGTCAAAAGTCGGAGGAAAAGTCTACCAAGAGACTGTCTCATGCCACAGCAAAGGGTTTATTGGGCGTCCAGCATGCTGGGGCTCAGAGCTAACTTCAGAGGAGCAAAGAACAAAGAGCCCCAAGAACAACTTGAGCAGAGTTTATTTACATTCTTTAGAGAGGGCAGGGACTTTGCATACATCATAGCCTCCTTTAGCAAATCAACATACCACGGGAAAATCAAATAACAACCCAAAAACATGATTAGCACATTCATTGGCAGGAAGAGGTCGGACAGTGGGTGATTGGTTAGCCCTGAGAAGGGGTATACGTTTAAACTGATTGGTTGAAGCCCTGAGATGTATACGTGATGAGCTGCACGGTTTCTGGGAAGGGGTTGTTTAGCAACTAGGTGGTCAGGGAAGATTTCAACACACATCTAATTGGCAGTTCCGGGAATTGTCTTAACTGCCACAGGAATTTCAGGTTCTGAGTGCAGCTTGGAAACTTTACAAAACCTGGTTCTTTATGTTTCAATTTTAATTTCTTTTATTCTTTCATTTCCCACTCCTTTTTCTTACTACATTTAATCTTAAAAGTAATGAATCATAATTATTGCGGGGTCTCACACTCTATTTCTGCCAGTGGAGCGTATTTCTGTCGGATTACCATGAGTTTTTCCTGCCCAATTTGAGCCTGGAGAAAGGAAACTAAGCGGTTAAGCAAACAAGGTCCCACAGTTAGCAACACCATAAGGATGATCAGGGGGTCAAGCTAAGCCTGATAGGAGTGTAGTTAACGAGGGGGACTGGGTAAACCATGACTCAAACCACCCTTGTTGAATCTCCCTTTCTCTCTGGCGCTCTTCAAGGCATTTTCTCAATTTACTCATGGATTCTCTTACAACTCCAGTATGGTCAGCATAAAAACAACATTCTTCTCTCAGTGCAGCACAGAGGCCCTGCTCCCTCATGAAGAGGAGGTCTAATCCTCGCCTGTTCTGTAAAACAACTTCAGAGAGAGAGAGTTTAAGGATTCCTACAGCACTGTGATGGAGGTCTCTAATGTCTTCCAGTCTTGATCTATTGCTGTTTCTAATCAGGCCATTTGTTGTGACCCATGGATGATAGCAGCTGTTCCCGTACCCACTCCTGCAGCAGCTCCTATCCTCAATAGGATAGCTAGAGTAAGGGACACTGGATGACAGCAAAATCAGGTTGTTTGTCCCCCTAGTAGACCTTAAAAATGATTCTGCATCATAATAAAGAACCCTGGGGAGTATCTGCACCATTACACAATAATTTACAAAGCTGTCAAATACATGGGTTGAAATGCAAGGAGTTCTGACTGTGTGGAGTTCAGTACAATTAATTTTCCTTTAATTAGTTCCCAGGGGCAGGAGTCAACTGTACTCTGGACTGGGGAGGTAGGCAAAGATGGAAACTGGGAAGTATGAGATGGTAGAGGGGTTCTGGTAGATCTAGGCATGGGAGGTTTTGGAGGCTTAATTCCTGGCTTGAGGGGATTGGGCCCTATTGCTGTGGGATTTTCCTCCTTTTTAAGCAGGATGGTGAACCAGTGACCAACGTCATAACGAGGGCCATAAATATAGAATCGCATTTCCCACGTATTTTCCATAGACCATGTTGTTCTGAGGTAGCCCCTTCCTTTGGAAGTGAAAGTTATATTGAGGGGGTAACATAGACTATTCTTTCCACAGCGAGTTTTTGACACAACTTGGCTAGCGGCACATTTCTTGGGATCAATCCAGGTGTCATTTTTTCCAACCTGAATGATACTGTCTGGGGAGTTTGGGTTCAACCATGTAGTTCCCGTTTGTTCACAACCCCAAGATCTAAAATAAATGTCACTGGGTCCTCCACAGGTTTGGGCCTGTTTGCGACTTCAGAAATCAGCTGGGCACACATAAAAATCAAGACTGGGGAAGATGATATCCATAATTCATGGGGTAAGGTGGTCTATGTTGCCCTGGTTTGGGTTTGAGTGGGATCTGTGTGGAGTCCTCTATGTCAGGGAGATCCTAGTCAGAGAGGCCTATGGCAAGCTGACAAATGTCCAGGTAGAGAGATGGCCACCAAGTCCATAAGAGGGCTGTATGTGAAATAGACCACACTACTTGCCCAGTAGGATTTATAGCTGCCATTGTTGCTGAACAGGCTGATGGTGATTAGGACTGCTGGTGGTCAGGGGAAGAATCCATAGCCCTACCCACATGACGGACACGCAACTTGAGAGGGTTACCAGTCTGTTCCAGTTTCCAGCCGGATGCTGGACAGGGCGCAGGCTTGAGATGGGTGGCACGGATCCAGGAAGTGATTCCATCCACTTTCACCACTGTAGGTGTTATAAGCAGCACCTGGTATGGTCCTTTCCAGCGGCGATCCAGGGATGATACCTGATGCCGTCTCACATAGACGAAGACTCCCACTTGATATCGATGTGGGGTTCCCTCGTCTCCAGGCTGATAAGCAGTGGCCAACTGTTTCCACAGGTATTGCTGGGTGCTGTGTTTGTTCATGGGCTTTAAGTCTGTCAAGCAAGGGGGTGTGAAAGGAATAATTAAGTCTCAGAGTTGGGGTTAGGTCCCTTACTGGAGGAGGGGCACCATAGAGAATTTCATAAGTGGTGAGTTTACACAAAGAGGAAGAGGGTGTACTTCTTGCACGAAACAGTGCTTAAGGTAGGAGCATAGTCCAATTTTTTATGCCGGTCTCCAAGCTTAATTTCTTTAAAGTCTCTTTGATGGTTCTAATCATCCTTTCTACCTGTCCTGAGCTCTGGGGTCTATAAGCACAATGTAACTTCCAATTAATCTTCAGGGTCCTGGTGAATCCCTGACTTACCTGGGCAACGAATGCCGGTCCATTATTGGACCCTATTACCTTAGGCAGGCCGAACCTTGGAAAAATGTCTTCTAGAATCTTTTTGAGCACTGTCTGAGCCGTTTCTTTCTTCATGGGGAAGGCTTCGACCAATCATGAAAGAGTATCTACAAAGACTAGGGGATATTTAAGTCCATACCTTCCTGGCTTAATTTCAGGAAAAGTCCACTTCCCAGAATTGTCCTGGTCTGGTTCCTCGTAAGCGCTTCCCTGCAGGAAGCTTGGATGGGTAAGCATTAACTAATTGGCAGACTTGACAAGCTCTAGTCACCTGCTAAGCTATTTCTTTCCTCTGTGAGTCAGTCATTAATAAATCCTTTCTTCGGTCCTTTAAGAGAGCCTATAACTTCTTTGAGCTTAAGTGGGTGAGCTAGTGTACGTCTTTGACATAAAGGTGGGCTTTTTGAAATTTTAAACTTAGCTCTGTAGGGTCCCAGAGTTCTGTATCTGTCTCCTCACATGATAAGTTGCCTGAATGTTCCAGTGTGGCCAAGTCTCCTGAATGTTGATCCCCCTGGTGTGGAAAAAGTTAACAGAGTCACTCCGTTTAGGGCTGCCAATTAAGCTTCCTCATCTGCCCTTCTGTTTTTAACTGCGACGAGGTCGTTTCCCTTCTGGTGCCCTGGACAGTGCACTATAGCTAGTTCCTTAGTGCCCTGCCCTGCTGAGAGAAGGTGGAGAATCTCAACTTTGTTCTTTATTTTTTTTCCCAGTGGAGGTTAATATCCCCCTTTGCTGGTAAATAGCCCTGTGCACATTAGCATTGCCAAATGCATAGCGGCTATCAGTGTAATGGTGGCCCTTTTGCCTGTTGCTAGTTCCAATGCTTTCGTAAGGGCAATCAGTTCTGCCTTTTGGACTTATGTCTCTTCTGGGAGACCAGAGGATCAGATGACATTAGTTTTGCTAACTACTGCTGCTCCAGCCCGCCACATACCATCTTGGAGGAAGCTGCTCTCTTTCGTAAACCATACGACTTCAGGGTGAGGCAGTGGCTGGATTTTTCAAGTCTCGTCCTATACTGGTTTCCTCTGACAGTATGTGTTGACACTCATGAGCGACAGGTCCTGATGATTCTTCTGGCAGCCAGGTTGAGTGGAGCAGAAGGTCCAAGAGTTATTCTGTCTTTGCTAATCCAGAGGCTCTGGTAGTGGTTTATTCTGGAGTTTGATAGCCACCTCTCTGGAGGTTGACAGATGATGCTCTCCAGGGCATGGGGGGCTATCATGGATAGCTTCTGTCCCAACGTTCATTAATGAGCATCTTTTATTAGAAGCGCTGCCACTGCTATAGCTCTTAAGCAACGGGACCACCCAGTAGCCACTGGGTCCAGTTTTTTTGATAAGAATGCTACCGACCTTTTCCAAAGTCCCAAATTCTAAGTGAACACTCCCCGTGCTATTCCTTTCTTTTTCTCGATGTAGAGAGTGAAGGGTTTATCTATATCTGGGAGTGCTAAGACCGGAGCAGATAGCAGCACTTTTTTTGACATTATCAAAAGCTTGTTGGTGCTCAGGGGTCCATTGGAATTGGGCATTACACTTTATCAGCGGGTATAAATGGGCAGCCAGAGAGGTGAACCCAGGAATCCATCACCTGCAAAAGGCAGCAGTCCCAAGAAACTCTCTGAGTTGTCTCTTATTCGATGGGGGTGGTATCTGCACAATGGTTTGTTTTCTGTTCTCAGTGAGCCATCATTTGCCACCCCTAAGAGAATAACCCAGGAAGATTACTTCTTGCTGACAAATTTGGGCCTTTTGGCAGAAGCCCTATATCCAAGCCGAGCAAGCTCGGATAATAGTGCTTGGGTCCCAGACTTATAGTTCTCCTTGGTGTCCGCTGCCAGTAGCAGATCATCCACATATTGGAGTAGGGTGACTTCGGGGTGTGCAGTTCTGAAGTCGTTTATGTCCCTGTGGAGGGCTTCATCAAAGAGAGTGTGGGGGGGTTTGAACCCCTGTGGGAGTCTAGTCTAGGTTAGTTGGCCAGATGTTCCAGTTTCTGGGTCTATCCACTCGAAAGCAAACAGCAACTGACTGTCCTTATGTAGAGGCAAGCAGAAGTAAGCATCTTTTAAGTCCAGCACAGTGTACCATTCCCGCTCCAGATTCAGAGTGCTAAGCAAATTATATGGATTGGGTACTGTGGGGTGAATGTCCTGCACTCTGTTGTTGATCTCTCTTAGGTCTTGAACAGGACTGTAGTCCCTAGTTCCTGGCTTTCTTACTGGTAGCAGGGGGGTATTCCAGGCTGATTGACAGGGCCTTAGGACCCCAATGGCCAATTATTTCTGAATATTGGGACTTATCCCATCCTTAGCTTCTTTGCTTAGAGGATATTTTTTAACACTGATTGGAGAGGCCGAGGCTTTTAATTCTACTACTATTGGAGGTTGTTTTACGGCTAGACCTAACCCAGCAGTTTCTGCCCAGGCATTAGGATAATCTTTTATCCATTTCTGTTGTAGTTTGCCTCTTTGATCAGTCCTAGGGGGCACGAAGTGTTGATGTTCATCTTCTACAGACATAGTCAATTCTCTGACTATGGGAGTTTTTACTGAAGGCTTTAGAACATCCACTTGAGGACCATCAGGGTTAAAAGTTACTCTAACCCGAGTTTGGTAAGCAGATCCCTGTGCATCAATGGGGCTGGGCATTCTTGGATTACTAGGAAAGAGTGGTGGACTTTTCATTTTCCTACTTCCATAATCCTCTTAGTTGTCCAAGCCCGATATGTAGTGCCATTAGCCCCTTGAACTAGGGACCATTTATTTGATGTGGGGCCCAGTGAAGCCTTAAGGGCTGAGTATACTGCTCCTGTATCCACTTCAAAGTTCACTGGAGTCCCCTCCACTTCAAATGTTACCCTGAGCTTGGGGAGGGGATCTGAGCCCTGACATTCCAAGTCCTCTTCTAGAGTCAGCATGGCGGGCTGCCGTGGCTTCTTCTTTTTGGGGCACTCTTTGACTCAGTGTTCTTTTTCTCTACAGTAGGTACATTGATCTGAGGCCAGGGACAGCCTTTGGCGTGGGCCCAAGTATCCCTTTCTGACTCCCTGCTTTTTAATTTCTGGCGTATTTGCTGATGTGAAGAAAACCTTAGCCAATGCTTTTGTCTGCCTTTTGCTCCTTTCATCCTCCTTTTGTTCCCTTTCCTTCTCTCTCCTCTGTTCCCTCTCCTCCTCAGTTTCTCTCTTATAATATACTTATATACTTATACTATATACTTATAATATATATCTTATAATATACTATTTCAGCTTCTCTGTCTAAATCTCTTAAGGTCATATTTTGTAACCCATCTAGACATTGTAACTTTCTCTTAATATCTTGGGCAGCCTGCTCAATAAAGGCCATTGTAACAAATGCCTTTTGGTCATCTGCCTGAGGATCAAAAGGAGTATATTTTCTATATGCTTCCTTAATTCTCTCCAGAAACATAAAGGGAGACTCATTAGGCCCTTGGATAATCTCTCTTACATTGGCCAAATTGGTCGGCTCTCTGGCGGCCACTCAGAGACCCACTATTAGAGCCTGGAGATATGTGGACAGATGTTTCCCACCTTCAAAGGTGTTGGAGTCCCAGTTGGGTCGGTTCATGGGCCCATAGGAATGGAGAGAGAGCATCACAGGGGCTTCTGAGTTTTCTATTATCCGTCGCCGGTGGGTTCCTTTAGGTTGCCCAGCTTCCTTCAGGAGAGGAGGGGTTGCTGCTGCTGCATGGAAGTCCCCTGGAGGGCTTGGGTCTGGCCCAATTGCCTCTAGCAGTGGAGAGGCTGAGTCAGCGGTGGGAGGATCATCAGGAACTGTGTTGGGGGTTGGGGAGGTAGAGTAGACGATAAGGAGGGGGTGGAGTGTCCAGTCTTGTGACTCAGGGAGAATGGAAGGAAGAGGGAGAGGAGCGGAAAGTTTGAATGATAGGAATGTGGGGGAAGGGGTATATGGCTGTTGATCTGGTTGGCCACGTGGCCCCGGCTGAATGACAATATCTCTGAATTTTCAGATAAGACGAAAGTGGAAGGATTCTTCTGGGGACATCCGAATTCAAGGATGGGCCATTCTGAAGCACAGAGAGTCTGCCAGGTACAGTGTTTTACTGAAAAAGAAAGATTCTGGGCCCTTGAGTGGACATCAGTCCAATGATCAAGGGTCAGGGACAGAGAAGAGGAAGTGCTTCGTCCCATAATGGGAGTTACTCAAACAGGGACAGTGAAGACACAAACACAACACAGACAAAGACAAACAGTAAACGTTTAACATGAGTCCAACACAAAGATTAGAACTGAGTAACTGGCAATGGGTTAGACAATAAAGACAGACAGTAAACTCAACATGAGTTCAGAACAATGACCAAAACTGAGTTACCGGCAAAACCTGATGGGCTGGCAAATTGAATCCTGAAGCAAAACATAACCGAGTTGAGGAAACTACTATTCCTTGAATTCCCTAGTCCTCCGGAGTGTCCCTCAGGGACGTGACCTTGGCTCTGTGACACGTCTGTCACCCCATAGGAGAGAGCTAATGCTCTTCACCAACAGCCACTTTGCCACACCCTAGCCTGAAACCCGAAACCAGAAAGAGGCGCCTTACTTACCCCGAGAGGAGTCCCTTGAGGTCTTCCGTCCACCGCTGCCGGATATCTCACCTGGGGCCTCCAGATGAAAAGGTGCTGCGAACGTCAAAGGAAAAGACAACAAAGAGGCTTTCTCATGCATCAGCAAAGGGTTTATTGGGGGTCCAGAATGCTAGGGCTCAGAGCTCCCTTCAGAGGAGCAAAGAACAAAGAGCCCCGAGAACAACTTGAGCAGCGTTTATATACATTCTTTAGAGAGCTCAGGGACTTTACATACATCATAGCCTCCTTTAGGAAATCATCATGTACCACGGGAAAATCAAGTAACAACTCTAAAACATGATTAGCACATTCATTGGTGGGAAAAGTTGGGGCAGGGGGTGATTGGTCAACCCTGAGAAGGGGTATACATTTAAACTGATTGGTTGAAGCAATGAGATGAATACGTGGTGAGATGCACGGCTTCTGGGAAGGGGTTGTTAAGTAACTAGGTGGTCAGGGAAGATTTCAACACACATCTAATGGGCAGTTCCAGGAATTGTCTTAACTGCCACAGGAATTTCAGGTTCTGAGTGCAGCTTGGAAACTTTACAAAACCTGGTTCTTTACATTTCAATTTCAATTTCTTTTATTCTTTCAGAACCTTACAGTGGAAGGTGAGAGACTTCATTCACAATGACTGCTCTTTTGGCTATATTGGTTTTGGATGCACACATGGGATCATTTTTTTGATCCGTCTGTTGCTGATAATCTAAGCCACAGCCTCACACAGGGCCAAGAGCCTGATTAAGACACATCTCTTTCCAAATCAATTACTTCTCTGAGGTCAGTTTCAGAACTCAGTCTCTGAGGAGAATCACACCAGTGTTCAAGACCAGGTGGACCCAGTCATCTCTTTCAACTGCCACACAAATGACCACAATTAAAACCAAAACACTCTCACATGGCACTCATCTTCTTACATATATACACTCATTATACCCTTTGCCTAGAGGTTTCCATGAATGGCGCAGCCCAAGAGAGTGTCCAAAATAAGCTCCCTTGCCCCTCATTTGCCTAACCTCAGGATGGCCTGAACACCCTTCCTTTGAACCAGGATTGATCACATAGTTCTTCCTTTAATACTGCACTGCTTCTCCAATTTGAGGCCTACTGACTGTCAGGTATAGATTCCTTATGTGATTTGGAGTAATTATTAAACCACAGTAACTTTGCAGCGCTTCAAAGAACTCATTTGACCCAAAGGATCCCTATTCTCACTTGGTGGAGGTCAGGAAACTTACAGAGAAAGGCGAGAGACTTCATGCTCAATGGTTTTGAATGCACACATTGGATCTTTCTTTAGATTCATCAGTCGCTGATAATCTAAGCCACAGCCTCAAACAGAGCCACAAGGCTGATTCAGACACATACTTTTCCAAAGCAGTTAAGCAAAGAGCCACAGGTGATGCCCATTCACTTCCATTTTAAAACTGTTTTCTTCAAAATTCACAAAGGGGTGGCCTGAGGCAAAGACCTTCCTGACTTCAGGGTAACAGAACAATAAGTCAGCAAATCCCAATGCAGGGTTTCTCCACTGAGACTTTCTTGGTCACACTGATATCTGAGTTTTCTGAGATGCTTGCCATTCCCTTCAGCTATCCAGTACATGGCCATGTCACAGAGCTTGGAGGTGGTACATATCTTGGACAAAAAACCATGAGCCTATTCTGGAGAGTGGCCAGAATTCAGAAAGAAAACAGTAACTTAGGAAGATAGTAGGTGTTGCCCATTGAAAAGCAACCAGCAGTCCTTTCCAAAAATGGGCAGGATGAATGCTGGGAAGCTTTCTACTAGACAGGATACATCCATTAATCCATTCTGTTTTCTAATGTGTACAACCAAGGACACAGTGGGATACATAGACAGAAACACACTCGCCTTGTCAAAGGGCTTTCTAGAAACAGTCCACTCTAAACCAAACAAACCGCCTTTCCTACCTATTCTCAGAACATGAGACAAAACCACAAACTCACACCCACACTCAAAAAGTCACCTCCTTCCTCCAAGTAAGTCTGTGACTATCCAGAGTGTCCTCTGACTGGTGGGCCATAGTATGTTCCCCCAAAATGGCCTGTCCTGTCTCAGGTCTGGTCTCCTTGTCCATCTCTGTGAAGTTGTATGGAGCCTGTGCTGACCACTACCTGCTTTCTCATTAAAGGCCCATCTTCAGAGCTCTACTTGCATTTTGTCATCCTCAAACCATTAGGTACCAAGAGAGACAGACTCTCTCCTTGGTAAATCCAAACAAGTAAGTCCACTGGGAATGGGACTGGGACTGGCTCTGAGTGCCTGGCTTCCTGGATCCCAAGTTCAGAGAGTTACATCACCAAAGAAGTGAGGGAGGTCAATTCCAACAGGAAGGGAATGAGGTCACTGCCTTGGCAACCACTTTGTCCTAACACTTCTTTCCAAGGGTCCCTTGAGATGGAGGCTGCCCCTACTTCCTGTGACACTTTCAGAAGTTAGAATGGTATATCAACCATAGACACCCAGGAGAAGCTCTCCACACAGGGTTGGTTTGGTCGATCTTCTTTATATCAGTAGGAGAGAGGCTGATTCAGACACATCACTTCATCCTGAACAGGTGGTTTGCCATAGAAGATGACTTTTGCTCTCTCAGGTTCTTCATAGCTGCTACATCTTCTCTAGGGATCATTTCTGCATCAAACTTTGAGATTCTCAACAGGTGGAAGATCCCCTACATTCGTGTATTGTAAGACCAACTCTGTCCCTGCTCTTTTGTGAAGTTAGATTGAGGGAACAGTGTATGGTTAGGGTTAATAACATATTCTATTTGGGTTAGGAAACATTCTGCGGGATGAATAATGGTATTGGGAACCTGCAATATTCACAAGAATATATAGGTGAAATATAAGTATGAAACCTGAAATCTAGGTACGATTTGAAGCCCAGAAGGGCATTGGGCCCTTTAGTGAGATACTTAGCTTTGAATTATGTTCTGCACAGATATCTCAGATAAATCGATGTGCAATGGCAGAGGACCTTGTACCTTGGATGATTAAATGTCCTAGAGAACATTAAGTCAAAAAGGAATAGTCGGCAGGATTAGGAAGGTAGTCAGTAGGTTCAGAAAAAAGAGTGAATATAGGATTTGGACAAAAGGTTCATTAGCAATAGGGTTTTGGGTAGATAGTGAACGTAAATATGAGCACATATGAAGAGTCAGTCACAATGATGAACTGGGGAAAATATGTAGGAAAGCAGATATCAATAGAGACATTAGGAAATCAGGCAAAGTATAATGAAATAGGGTTAGACATTTTCAACATGGTTGAGGTTAAATATATAATCTTAGGAAGAAAGACATATGTTGCCTCCAATAGGATTGACATTTGAGAGCATTAGGCAACCTGGACATGGTTGTTTTTAGTAATCCATGCTCACTTTCCATTTTGCTTAGGTGAAAGGTTAATTAAATAGGCACTTGTCACTTCCTGTTTTTCTGTATGCTTAACAAACCACTGTTGAAATCTTGAGAACTGTTTGCTATTTTGTTCCCAGAATGTGCTGTCCCCAACTGCCAAACTGCAGAATATACTAACTCATCCGGGTGCACGCAAACCGCACACTCGCCCTGACCCATCAATAAATTTCCCTTTCTGCCCTCTCCAAGAAAAGTATATAAGTTCTGTTAAAGCTGTTCTCAGGCTCTCTGCTCTATTCAAATGAGCTCTGAGCCCCAGAATGCTGGAACCCCAATAACCTCTTTGCTGTGGCTGAGTGTAAATGGTATACTGTTCTGTACTTAAAAGATGCTTTCTTTTGCTTGCCTCTGCATAAAGATAGTCAGTTGCTGTTAGCTTTCGAGTAGGTAGACCCAGAAACCAGAACGTCTTTTCAACTAACTTGGACTAGACTCCCACAGGGGTTCAAAAACTTTCCCACTCTCTTTGATGAAGCCCTTCACAGACATTTCAACAACTTTAGAACTATGCAACCCGAAGTCATTCTGCTTCAATATGTGGATGTCCAGCTACTGGCAGCCAACACCAAAGAAAACTGTGAGTCTGAGACCCAAGCACTATTATCTGAGCTTGCTCAACTCAGGTAGAGAGCTTCGGACAAAAAGGCCCAAATTTGCCAGCAAGAAGTAATCTTCCTGGGGTATTCCCTTAGGCACGGTAAATGATGGCTCACTGAGCCCAGGAAACAAACCGTTGTGCAGATACCACCCCCATTTAACAGGAGACAACATAGAGAGTTTCTTGGGACTGCTGGATTTAGCAGGTTATGGACCTGGGTTTGTGTTCTTAGCTGCTCCTTTATACCCGCTGTTAAATGAGAATGCCCAATTCCAATGGACCCTTGAGCACCAGCAAGCTTTTGATAATATCTAAGAACACTGACAATGAACTCCACAACTTCAGTGAGCCCAGCCTGGAATTTCAGAAAGCCCTACACTATGTTAAAAATGTACATCAACTCAATCAACTTGGTTCAAAAAAACTGCAGGCATTACTGTAGGATCAAGAACAGAGTTTTAGACTAACTCACTCACAGTGAAAGGAAATAATTGAATGGTTAACAAAAGCCTGTCAGTTCTGTCAATTGGTTAATGCTTACCCTTCCAAGCTTCCTGCAGGAAAGCACCTATGAGGAACCAGACCAGGACAAATCTGGGAAGTGGACGTTTCTGAAATTAAGCCAGCAAGGTATGGGCTTAAATATCTCCTAGTCTTTGTAGATACATTTTCAGGATGGATTGAAGCCTTTCCCACCAAAAAAATAAAAGAAAACCGGCACAAATTGTGGTCAAGAAGTTCCTGAAAGATATTTATCAAAGACACGGCCTGCCTAATGTAACATGGTCTGATAATTGAACAGCCTTCATGGGCCAGAAAAATCAGGGGTTAGCCAGGACCCTAGGGATTAATTGGAATTTACATTGCGCTTATAGACCCCAGAGATCAGGACACATAAAAAAATTAAATAGAACCATTAAAGAGACCTTAACGAAATTAAGCTTAGAGACCGGCATAAAAGATTAGACTATGCTCCTGCCTTATGCACTGTTTCATGCAAGAAATACTCCCTTTGTTTCTTTGTGTAACCTCACCCCCTATGAAATTCTCTATGGGGCCCCTCCTCCACTAAGAGACCTAACCCCGACTCTAAGACCTAAGGATCCCTTCCACACACCCTTGCTTGACAGACTTAAATCTCTTTTAAGAACTCAGCTATACCTGTGGAAACAGGTGGCTACTGGCTTCCAACCTGGGGACGAGGGGAATCCACGTTGATATCAAGAAAGAGACTTCCTCTGAATAAGATGACATCAGGTGTCATCCCTGGAACCCCACTGGAAAGGACCATTCCAGGTGCTACTTATAGCACCTACAGCAGTAAAAGTAGAGGGAATCACTTCCTGCATCCATGCCTCTCATCTCAAGCCTGTGCCATGTCCAGACTCTGGCTGGAAACTGGAAAAGACTGTTAACCCTTTCAAATTGCATATTCGCCACGTGGGTAAGGCTATAGACTCTCTCCTTGGCCACCCGTAGTCCTAACGCTCATCAGCCCCTTCAGCAGCGATGGCTAATCACAAATCCTACTAGACAAGAAGTATGGTCTATCTTGCATACAGCCCCCTTAGGGACCTGGTGGCCATCTCTCCACCCAGACATTTGTCAGCTGGCTATAGGTCTTTCCTATTAGAATATCCCTGATGAAGAGGATCCCATTAAAATTCCATTAAATCCTTTCCGTACCATAGATAATGGAAACAAACATTATGGTTGTAGGGACAGGCAAGCCAGATGCAGGTTGGCTAGCCTATATTAGTATGTTTGCCCGGCAGACTATCAAAGCCACAAACCGCCACGGCTGTGTGGGGGAAAAGCCGATTTCTTCTGTAAGTCATGGGGATTTGAGCATACAGGGGCTGCCTGGTGGAACCCAAAATCCTCATCAAATTCAGTACACAGCATTGGCCATATTACCACTTAGACAACCCAAACTGATGGCCCCCAGAGGAGTCTCTAGATCCTCAAATTCTGTGTGACCTTTTTAACTTCTGCAAGTGCTCAAAAGGGTGAAAGGAAATTCCCCTATGTGAAGGCCTTTTTCCTCTTTCGCTCACATCCTGAACTATGCTTCTCCAATAGTTCCTCAAACTCAGCCTTCTGCTCCATACTCTCTGCTGTCAGTCCCACCTCAGCAAACCTGATTTCTCTTCTCCAATTACTAGATCAAAAACTGAAACCTCTGCCGGTTCTCAGAGCATTGCCCCCTTGCTGAGGTAGCAGGTACTGAGGTACCCATCCACCCACTCACTTCTCTCTTTTCCTGTCAGTGCCCACACCGGGTCCCACCAGATCCTCTTACCACCTAACCCAAAGCTCAAACCAGCTTAGGAGAACCCTCAGACCCCTATCGAAGATGTAATGAAAATGGCCTTTAAAGTTTCTTTGTCATCACTGAAAACAGGTTACTAAGAATTTAAAGTCCCTCACAGGCTTTTTGGGATACTCACTCCTGTCTTCCTTTCTGCTCTACCGGTTCTACTGCTCAATTTATGTTGCTAGGAAAATCCCAAAACCCTTTCCCATTATTCTTTTACATTTCTCCTTCCTTATTCTCAGATCCATGGAGCTGCTCTCACCCCCCGCCTTCCCCGTCTTCCCCCTCTGTACCAGGCCCACAGAAAAATCTTCACTGAACTTCTCCAGAAGTCTTGACCATGGCTGACTTTAGGACTTTCAGCAAAAGAGTCTCTATAAATGAGTCCGTGTAGATTAACTTCCTCTTTTTCTGTTGCCCTGTTCTACTTGACTACTGGCTGGAAAAATCAGCACTCCTAAGCTAGACACCCCCTTAATAGTTTTTCACAGAATATGTGAACAAGGCCTCTGGCCTTGAGCTGGGTCTTCACAGAGATGGCTACATTTCTAAGATAAAAAGTTACAAACTGGGCTCCATGGTAACAGTTGGCAGGGGGATAAAAAAAAAGGAAAAAAAAAAGCTCTCTGCCTCCCAGGTGTCCTTGAAAAGTTAACTTGACCACAATAGAGGAGAAAACAGAAAAAAAAGCTTCTTTTTTTGAATTTCTGCTGACTGTGAACTTCTGAGTCTCTTCTCTTTCATGTTGGGTACAAAATTCTGAAACTACTTAAACTTGGGGTTCAGGGAGTTAATTGATTACAACAGAAGCAATGCCCTCTGAATCCGGTTGCAACCAAATAGGACTGTTTCCCTGTCTTTGGTGCTATCTTAAGTGCCGTGCCTTGTCCGTCCCTACAACAGTATAATTCTATATACTTAAACATTGTTTATGTTTTCATGAAATGGTCAACAGATTTGATTAATTGTGTAATGTTGAAGATGTGTCCCAGATTGCTCTATAATGACCCAGGTTCATTTGAAGTTCAAACAGGGGGGCATACAACCCGGTTCCACTGGGAACATATATCCCTCACTTTAGCCATCATATTAGGAATTGGAGTTGCGGCAGGGGTAATCACAGGAACCACTGCCCTGCTCCATGGTACACAACAAAAGACCCAAATAGAAGCAGCAAGAGACCAAAACTTAAAGATAATAGAAACCTCCATCACAGCTTTGCAGGAATCTTTAACATCTGTATCTGAATTTGTTTTACACACCAGTTGAGGGTTGGACCTCCTCTTCATGAGAGAAGGGGGCCTTTGTGCTGCATTGATATAAGAATGTTGTTCTGATGCCGACCATACTGAGGTTGTAAAAAAAACCTATGAGTAAAATAAAAGGATGCCTTGAAAAGCGTCAATGAGAGAGAGAGGCCCAAAAAGGGTGGTTTGAGTCTTGGTTCACACAGTCCCCCTGGTTATCTACGCTTTTATCAACCCTGGCCTGTCCAATAATAATCCTCATATTATTTCTAACTATAAAACCCTGTTTGCTCAACCATGTAATTTTTTTACTCCAAGCTCAAATTGGACAAGTTAAACTTATGGTAATACCCCACTAGCAGACATAGAATGTGACACGCCCCAATAATCACTTTTATGATAAAAAGTAGCAAGAAGAAGAAGTGCGGAATGAAAGGTTAATAAAAAAGGTACTTGTAACTTCCTGTTTTTCTGTATGCTTAACAAAACACTGTTGAAATCTTGAGAACTGTTTGTAATCTTGTTCCCAGATTGTGCTGTCCCCAACTGCCAAATTGCAGAATGTATTCCCTCACCCACTTTCACACTAACCGCCCACTCGCTCTGACCCATCAATAAATTTCCGTCCCTGCCCTCTCCAAGGAAAGTATATAAGCTCTGCTTAAGCTGTTCTCAGGGCTCTCTGCTCTATTCATGTGAGCTCTGAGCCCCAGCTTGCTGGACCCCCAATTAACCCCTTGCTGTTGCATGAGACACTCTCTTGGTGATCTCTTCCTCCAACGCTTGCAGGAACATTACTTGGATGTTTGAATGTAGAAGAGAAAATCCAGTCATAAAGGGATAGTCGGTAAGATTAAGAAGATAGTCGGTAGGTTTAGGAAGAAGAGTGACTATAGGATTTGGAAAACAATATCTTTAGCAATAGGGGTTCGGTTAGAGAGTGAATGTAAATGTCAGCACATGTGAACAGTCACAATAATGAAGTGGGGAAAATATGTAGGAAAGCAGATATCAATAAAGACATTACAAAATCAGGCAAAGTATAAAGTGAGTGATACAATTAGACATTTTCAACAGAATTGAGTTAGAATATATAATCTTAAGAAGAAACAAAATGTAGTCACCAATAGGATTGACATTTGAGAGCATTAGGCAACTTTGACATGGATGTTTTTTGTAATCCATGCTCACTTTCCATTTAGGCTTTGGTACAATCACAAGTGTGACCTTTACATTTGTCTCCAGAATACTACTGTGATAAAATGTATATGTAGATGTGGTGACATGAGTGTTTCTTCCACTATTTCTGGGAGCAATATTTTGAAGACATATAAATGGGTATTGGGGGTACAAAAAGGTGTACACTGTGTCATTGAATATAGAGATAATGCATGAATAGACCATAAGTGAATAAATAATATAACTGGTTCCACATTAAATAACAGATTGAATAGATGTCTGAAAACATATAAGAAATCTTATATTGATATACAATCATTCATTCCAACCAATGATACATCTAATATTAATATTAGGGTTACGGTTTATCATGAAGATATGTTAGTTTTGCTACAAAAGTAATTATGGAAATCAAAAATAATGTGTTTGGAAAGAGTCAGTCACAATGCTGGCAATATGTAAACAAGGCCTCTGAGCTTGAGCTGGGGCTTCACAGAGATGGCTACATTTCTAAGATAAAGAAGTTACCAACTGGGCTTCATGGTAACAGCTGGCAGAGAGAAAAAAAAAACAGAAGAAAATAGCTCTGCCCCATTCCCGGTGTCCTTAAAATGTTAACTTGCCCAGAACAGAGAAAAAAAAAACAGAAACAAAAACTGCTTTTTATGAACTTCTGCAGACTGTGAACTTCTGAGCCCCTCCCTTACATGTTGGGTACAAAATTCTGAAACAATTTAAACTTGGGGTGCAGGGGATTAAATGATTACAACCGAAGCAATGCCCTCTAAATCCGGTTGTAACCAAATAGGACTGTTTCCGTGTCTTCGGTGCTATCTTAGTTGCCTTACCTTGCCTTGTCCATCCCTTTTCTCATGAAAAGACCAGTCAAGAAACATGGAGGAATGCATGTGCTCTGAAGCAGGAAGTGATTGATAGTGAAACAAATGCCTATAAATTTTCTAACTTGTGGATGAAATATATATCCTATGATGTGCATTAATTGAAGAAATAGTAATCTACCAGTGTTGAATAAAAATGAACGTCAAAATACACATCATGTCCGATTGGAATCTACTTGCATTGATGTTAAACTGGGTCAGGTACTGTAGAAATATTAGGATTTGTGTGCATCATTCACTGAAGTTACTTTTCAGTATAGGAAAGAAATATGTTTTTCAGGTGAATGAATATTTCTAAGAATAATCTTTGGAAAGTTGATTATAAATTTACGTATATGAATATGAATGAATTTGGTGAGTGTAAAATAAGACACATATTTCATATTTTGAAAAATCTGGAGAGTATATATATATATATGTGTGTGTGTGTGTGTGTGTGTGTGTGTGTGTGTGTGTGTGACTAAAGTCACGGTGGCCTGGACACCCTTCTTGTGAACCAGGAGTGATCAAACAGGTCTGCCATTAATACTTTTCCACTTCTCCAATTTGAGGCATTCTGACTTTGGCATTTAGATTCTTTATGTGAAATGAAGTCAAGAAAAAACCGAAGCACCTATGGACTAGCCTCTGCATGGTTTTGAAGAATTCATTTGACCCAAAGGATCCCTATTCCCACTTGATGGAGGTCAGGAACCTTACAGAGAAAGGCGAGAGACTTCATCTACAATGACTGCAATTTTTGCCATTTTGATTTTGTATGCACACATGGGATCTTTCTTTACATCCACCAGGTGTTGGTAATCTAAGCCACAGCCTCACACAGGGCCAAGAGACTGATTAAGACACATCCCTTTCCAAAGCAGTTAAGCAAAGAGCCACAGGTGATGCCCACTCATTTCCATTTGAAAACTGGTTTCTTCAGGCTTCACAAATGTGTTTTGTGAGGCAAAGCCCTTCCTGACATTCAGGGCAAAAGAACAATAGGTAAGCAAAAGGCCCATAGCAGGGTTTCTCCACTGAGACTTTACTGGTCACACTGATATCTGAGTTTTCTGAGATGCTCGCCATTCCCTTCAGCTATCCAGTACATGGCCAAATCACAGAGCTTGGAGGTGGTAAATATCTTGAACACAAAACCATGAGCCTATTCTTGAGTGTAGCCAGAATTCAGGAAGAAAACAGGAACTAAGGAAGTTTGTAGGTGTTGCCCTTCGATAATGCAAGCCACAGTCCATTCATAAATTGGGCAGGATTGATGCTGGGAAGCTTTCTACTAGACAGGACCCATACATTGATGCATTCTCTTTTCTAATGTCTGCAACAACAGACACATTGGGATACACAGACATGGAAACACTTGCCTTGTCCAATCACTTACTAGAAACGGTTCACTCCAAACCAAACAAACCACCTTTCTTACCTTTTCTCAGAACATGAGATAAAACCACAAACACACAACAAAAACCACAAAGGCATCGCCTTCCCCCAAGTAGGTCTGTGACTATTCGGAGTGTACTCTCACTGGTGAGCCTTACTATGTACCTACAAAATGGCCTGTCCTGTCTCAGATCTGGTCTCTTTGGCCAACTCTGTGAAATTGTCAGGAGCCCGTGGTAAGCCACTACTTGCTTTCTCTGGAAAGGCCAGTCTTCAAAGCTTTCCTGGCATTTGGCCATTTTCACATCAATAGATACCAAGAAAGACTGACTCTGTCCTAGGAATATCCAAACAAGTGAGCCCACTGGGACTGGGACTAGGACTGGCTCTGGGTGCCTGGATTCCTGGATCACAAGTTCAGAGAGTTCCATCACCAAGGAATAGAGATGAGGTCACTTCCTTCAGGAACTGAATGAGGTCACTGCCTTTGCAACTACTTTTTCCTAACAGTTGCTTTCAAGGGTCCCATGAGATAGATGCTGTCCCTATTTCCCGTGACACTCTCACCAGTTAGAATAGTATATCACCCATAGGCACCCGTGAACAGCTCTCCACACAGGCCTGGATTGGTCCATCTTCTGTACATTAGGAACAGAGACACTGAGTCAGAAACAACCCCTCTCCAGACAGGGTTGTTTTCCATGGAAGATGACTTTTGCTCTCTCAGGTCCTTAATAGCTGCCTACATCTTCTCTAGGGATTATTTCTGCATGGAACTTTGAGGTTTTCAGCAGGTGATATATCCCCTACATTCCTATATTGTAAGACCAAGACTTTCCCTGCTCTTTTATAAAGTTAGAATGAGGGAATAGTATATGGTTTGGGTTAATTACTTGTTCAATTTGGGTTAGGAATCATTTTGCTGGATGAATAATGGTATTGGAAATCTGCAATATTTATAAAAATATAGAGGTGAAATATATGTATTAAAACAGAAATCTAAGTAATATTTGAAGCCCAGAAAGGGATTGGGCCCTTGATTGGGAGACTTAGCTTTGAATTATGTCCTGCACAGATGTCTCAGATAAATCAATACACAATGGCATCGGACCTTGTACCTTGAATGATTGAATGTCGAAGAGAACATCCATTCAAAAAAGGATAGTCAGTAGGATTTGGGAGATAGTCGGTAGATTCAGAAAGAAGAGTGAGTATAGGATTTGGACCAAAAGTTATTTAGCAATTGGGTTTCAGGTAGAGAGTGAATGTAAATCTCAGCACAAATGAACAGTCAAAATGATGAACTGGGAAATTATGAAGGAAAGCCTATATCAATAGAGACATTAGGATATCAGGCAAAGTTTAAAGTGAGTGATAGGATTAGACATTTTCAACAGGGTTGAGTTTGAATATATAATCTTAGAAAGAAACAAGTATGTAGTCAACAATTGGATTGACATTTGAGAGAATTAGGCAACCTGGACATGGATGTTTTTAGAAATCCATGCTCACTTTAAATTTAGACTTTGGTACAATCATAAGTGTGACCTTTGCTTTATTTTCCAGAATATTACTGTGATAAAATGTATATGTAGATCAGGTGACATGAGTATTTCTTCCACCATTTCTGGGAACAATATTTTGAAGACGTATAAATGAGTATTGGGGGTAGAATGTGGTGTAGTATCTGTCTAAGAATATAGAGATAATGTAAGAATAGACCATACTGTGAATAAATAATATAATTGGTCCGCTTTAAATAATGGACTGAGTTGATATCTGAAAATATACAGAAAATCTTATATTGATATTAAATCATTCATTCCAACCAGTTATACTTCTAATGGTAATATTAGGGTGATATTTCATCATGAAGAGTGTGTGAGTTTTGCTTAAAAAGTGATTATGGAAATCGAATATAATGTGTTTAGAAAGAAGTCTCATGAAAAGTCTTGTCAAAAAACATGGAGGAATACATGTGTTCTGAAGAATGAAGTTATTGAAAGTGAAACAAATGCCTATAAATTTGCTAACTTGTGTATGAAATATATATCTTATGATGTGCATAAACTGAAGAAATAGTAATGTACAAGTGTTGACTAAAAATGAACATCAAAATACACATCACGTTCCATAAATATCTACTTGCATTGGTGTTAAACTGGGTCAGTTACTGTAGAAATATTAGGATTCGTATGCACCATTCACAGAAGTTAGTTTTTAGTTCTAGGAAACAAATATGTATTTTAGGTGGATGAATATTTCTGAGAATAATCTCTTGAATATTTGATTGTAAATCCACATACATGAATACGAATGAATTAAGGGAGTGTACATTAAGACCCATATATTTAATATTATGAAAAACTTGGAGAGTGTACACACACACACACACACACACACACACACACACAGACATTAAAAAGTAGCAATATATATGGAAATCGAAATTCATCATGAAATGTATATCATCCACTGATCCAAAAATATTCATTATACTGAACATGATTTTATTTATCATGTTGTTCATCTATGAAGCTCACCCATAGGTTGAATTTTCAGTTCCAACTGTGTTTAGGTGGCGTGATCTCTTCTCCCAATTTGTATCTGCAAAGTCAGCCACCTCACAAGAATGTACATGTGATAACAGGAACGATTCAATATGTGCATATGAAATTACATGTGCTGAATTGGCTACAGAGAAATGCAGAAAGGAATTCATCTATTTGTTAACTTTAAAAACACATGGAGAACTATTTCAACAAAATATTGACTAGATTTATAAGTCCTACCCTGTATAATGCAAAAGGCAAGTCCAGCAATACACTATGCCTCGTCTAAACTGCTTGTATTTCTATTCGGTTTGGGTTATTTTTCTCCATCATATTAGAATTAGTAGTCAGAGTCTAGTAGGGTATGGGTTAGTGTCAGCCATTCAGCATTTTGAATGGAATATAGGAAAATGAATCCAATGTGTATGTAAATATGTGCTTCACAAAAATCTTCGCACTCTAATCCAGAAAAATGCCTTGACTTTACCTTCACCCCAAGTAAAACACAATTAGAGTGGAAGAGTTAGAAAATCTGTGAATACATATCTGGAATGTAATATGCTCAAGAGTTCACAACCTTGAAGGTGGCAGAGGAGTTTCCAAAAGTAAGGGACAGGTAAATACTCCACAAAAATGGAGCTCTGCTGGACTAAAGACTTCTGGTGAAACTGCCTCTGAGTTTGGGCACTTGAAATATTTGTTGTTGCCAGGAGTTTTAGCTTTTTTTGTAGAGAGACCATCAAAGCTAGGTATGTATCTAAGTGACCTGGAGGACATGGTTTCTTATTTTCTAATGAACATGAGGCAGCAGTGCTGAATTCTCTCTTTGTAGGTAAACTGTGGCCATTGGGGGGAAAATCTTTCCGTGTGGACTGTAAAGCCATCCGGCAATCCTCCACTTGTCGATGTGTTTCTTGCTGCTGCAATGTGAGTTTGGTATTTGCTTCACAAAATACAAGGAGTTCAACTGGGACACAGTGCTAAAGGGAGTTCTGTCACGTGTGGTGTGTCAGGGTCTGCAGGATAATGCACCAACCAGGCTTCAATCCCATCCTTGACCATAGCAATCTGATTCTGAACATTGCCCTGAAAACTCTCCATATAACAAGATGCCTTTACATAGAAGGGTCTGCTGGGTGCACCATGTCAGTCACAAGCCATTTGGAAGCCAATGGCAGATCCACATGGCCCCACCACAGATATTTTATCACACACCTGCACACGACTTTTCTAGGCCCACTTCACATCAGGCTCCAGCTTACTGGCATCTCTGTTCTACACCATTTTCATGGTCATGGGAATTTCAAAAATTTCATGGTATTTATCTAGCCATTTTTCAAGAATGATGTTGGAGGCACTGTGTGTTTAACTTCATTCAGGAACAATTAAATGGTGAGGAAGCTCATTTCAATGAAATCTCTGGAGAAATCTCACAGGCAAGGCTTCCAAAGAGTGGCCAAAATTTCACAGGAAGCCAGGGCTATTGCTGTCTACAATGTGAGGTCCATTTGTGTTTTGACTCTCAAATATGGCTGCCATGTCTTTCAGAATAAAACCATGTGATATCCTGGCTGAGATTCCCAGTGCTCTGTGGAAAGCAAACCTGGGCCTAGATCTCGGTTTCCAAGGGCGACTCTCATGCGTGACCAACTGAAATCCCAACATATTTCATGATAACACTTCTCTAAGTCAGTTCCAGAACTCAGTCTTTAAGGGGAATCACACCAGAGTTCAGCCCAGGTGTACCCAGTCATATCTTCCAACTACCACACAAATGACCACAATTAAAACCAAAACACTCCCACATGGTCCTCATCTTCTTCCAAATATACACTCTCATACTAAGTTCTGTCTGGAGGTTTACATGAGTGGCGAAGTCCAAGACAGTGTCCAAAATAAGCTCTCTTGCCCCTCATTGCCTAAAGTCATGGTGGCCTGGATACCCTTCCTGTGAACCAAGTGTGATCAAATAGGCCTGCCCTTAATACACCTCTGCTTCTCCAATTTGAGGCCTACTGACTGTCAGGTATAGATATTTTTATGTGAATTGGAGTCATGAGAAAACCAAAGAACCTATGTGCTAGACTCTCCAGGGCTTTGAAGAACTCATTTGACACAAAGGATGCGTATTCTCACTTGATGGAGGTCAGTAGCCTTACAGAGGAAGGCAAGAGACTTCATCCACAGGGACTGCTCATTTGGCCATTTTGGGTATGGATTCACACACGGAATGATCCATCAGGTGATGAGAATCTAAGCCACAGCCTCACACAGGTCCAAGAGGCTGATTCAGACACATTATCAGGATCAATCACCTGTTTTTTTCCTCTGTCTAACTAGCTAGAGAGACCTTCTCTTTTAATTGAATTTTTATCTCTGTCTGACTAGCTTGAGAGACCTTCTCTTTTACTTGAATATTTCTACTATAACTATAATACAACCCAAGAAGATATCGCCAAACAAAACTGAACCAGAATGAAACAAATGTGGAACAACAGAAAATCATTATAATAGCTTTTCTATCCTCCTGAAATGTCCATCTCTTTTTTCTCTCAATCAGTTCCTCAGATGTGAGTGGTTTTTCTTCCATCTTACCCATCTCCCGGGACAGGCAACTTAAAACAAAAGTGAAGCAAAACAAAAGAGGAATTTTAAAATGGCTTCCCATCCTCTCTCCCTGCCTTCAGAGGTGAGCAGTTTACCTTATCACTTACCCTCACTCATTCCCCTTGCGGCCCTCCAAATGCCACAGTCTGGCTGGGCAAAATTCAGGAGCCACTTGACAAAAGAAACGAACTTTATTTTAAGAACCACACATGCCAAACAAAACAGCTCCTGAGGAAAACCTTCAGAACCCAACTGCCATCACCGGCTTCCCACAAGCCAGCAGTGACCTACCTCACTTACTTGGTGATGGAACTCTCTGAACTGGAAGCCCGGGACACAGAGCCAGTCCCAGTCTCAGCCCCAGTGGGCTCATTGTTTGGATTTACTAAGGACAGTGTCAGTCTTTCTTGGTACATACTGATGTGAGGATGGCCAAATGCCAGGAGAGCTCTGAAGTGGAGCCTTTCCTGAGAAAGCAGGAAATAGCTGGCTCCTGAAAACTTCACAGAGTTGGCCAAGGAGACCAGATCTGAGACAGTACCGGCCATTTCGTGGGAAAATATTATGGCGCACCAGTCAGAGGAAACTCTGGATAGTCACAGACCTACTTTGGGGAAGGAGGTGACTTGTGGGTATGGGTGTGAGTTTGTGGTTTTGTATCATGTTCTGACAATAGGTAGGAAAAGCAGAATGTTTGGTTTGGGGTGAACTGTGTCTAGTAAGTCCTTTGGCAAGGCAACTGTTTCTATGTCTGTGTATCTCTCTGTGTCCGTGCTTGTAGACCATAGAAGGTGAATTAAAAATTATAGCCAGTTCTCCAAAGGGTATATCTGTAATTTCACCAAGAGACAGAATAGCACAGTTACTAATAATACCAAGCCTACATGATAAATTTTTCAGTCATGCTGTAGAAAGAGGTTCCAAGGGATTAGGCTCCACACGTGTAGATTGGGCTGTTTCTTTAAATTTAGATTCTCGCCCCATGCTAAAACTAAATATTCAAGGACATGAATTTAATGGGCTATTGGATACAGATGCAGAACTTAGCCTCATCTCTCATCAAGAACTTAGCATCATCTCTCGTCAAAACATTGGCCATTACAACAATACACTCAAATGCTTCAAGGCCTAGGATTGGTGACAAATCCCCATAGAAGAGCAATGGTATTAGATTGGAAGGATCCTGAAGGATGTGAAGGAACTAAACAGCCATATGTATGGATCATCTTCCCATAAATTTATGGGGATGAGATGTCCTAGATCGATTAGGTTTGACATTAACAAATAACATCAATCAAAATGTACCCACAATTATGGTTAGACAAGGTTTTAGGAAAGGAAAAAGATTAGAAAAACAAGAACAAGGTATAGCAGCCCCAATACAAATAGATCAAAGAACAGACAGACAAGGGTTGGATTTTAAGAAAGGGCCACTAAGACAATAAAAACTACTTGGAAATCAGAAATACCAGTATGGGTTCCTCAGTGGCCCCTGACTAAAGAAAAGGTACAAGCAACACATGACCTGGTTAAACAACAATTAGCAGAAAGACATATACAACCGTCTGTATCTCCCCATAATACTCCCATTTTTGTCATCAAAAAGAAATCTGGTAAATGGAGATTATTGCAAGATTTAAGAGCCATTAATAATGAGACGGTTATTATGCGACCTGCTCATTTGGGAATTCCTCAATGTTCTGCTTTGCCAAAAACCTGGTATGTTTTAATTATAGATATTAATGATTGTTTTTATTCAATTGCAATTCATCCTGAGGATAGTCCATGGTTTGCATTTACTATCCCTGCACTGAATCATGAAGGTCCTGATCAGAGATCCAAATGGAAAGTACTCTCTCAAGGGATGGCTAACAGTCCAACTATGTGTCAAATTTATGTTAACAAATTAATCCAGCCACTTAGAAATCAAAATCCTGAACTACAAATATTTCACTATATGGATGGTGTATTATTAGCACAGAAAGCTAAAAACGCATTGCTAGAATGTTATGCCACACTTACAAACTTATTAAAAAATTATAAACTAGAGATAGCAATAGATAAAGTACAATTAAATTTTTCAATTAATTATTTAGAAGTTCTTTTATCCTCAATCATGGTCCATCCACCAAAAATTCAAATACGAATAGATCAACTCAAATCACTTAATGACTTTCAAAAGTTATTAGAAGACATAAATTGGATAAGGCCTTATCTAGGTATACCAACAGGAGAGTTTGAACCTTTATTTGATATCCTAAAAGGTCTATCAGATCCAAATGCACCCCGAATGTTAACACCTGAAGCAAGAAAGGCATTAAAAATCATTGAAAAATGTATGGAAAATATTCATTTGGATAGAATTGATTTAAGAATGCCTTTATTATTTATTGTACTACCACCAAAAAAATATTCCTACAGAAGTATTTTTGGCAAGAAGGTCCAATATTATGAATACATTTATCTTGTTCTCCTAACACTATTCTTACTAGGTATACTGAGGCTTTAGGACAATTAATACTCAAAGGAATAAAAGCAGCAAAGGGACTGATTGGAATGTCTTCCAATAAAATTATTACTCCATATACTATGAATCAAATTGATGAGTTAGATAATTAGTTAAATACTTGGGCAATAATCATGTGCAAATCTAATGTTTCATTTGATAACCACTTACCATCTAATACTTTATTGTCTTTTTGGTCATCACATCATGTAGTTTTTCCAAAAATGAGAAGAAAAACATTTATTATAAATGCTACAAATATATTCACTGATGGGTCAAATAATGGTACAGCAGTAATAGTTACACCTGATCAAACTTTTACATTTTTAGTACGAAAACAATTAGCTCAAAATGTAGAGCTTAATGCAGTATTACAAGCTTTTGTGATGCTTAAAGCATCTGTAATTAATTTATTTTCCGATAATCAGTATATAGTTATTGCTATAGTATCACTTGAAGATGGTGGAAGGATTTCCCCTTCCTCTACTCTTTTCTCTTTGCTTTCCACTATACAAAGTCTAATCTGGGACAGGAAAGATCCGTTCTTTATAGGACATTTCAGGACACATACAGGAATGCCTGGAGCCCTTAGTTTGGGCAATTATTTAGTAGATAAAACAACACATGACATACATACATATTTTCTCTACACTAGAAGAAGCTATAAATTTTTATAAAAAGTTCCATGTCAATGCTAATACTTTACAAAAGCATTTCAAAATAACTAAGGAACAAGCTAGACAAATAATAAAACAATGTCAAAATTGTGTGACCTTTTTACCACAAGTTAATCTTGGAGTCAATCCTAGAGGATTGATACCTAACCATATTTGGCAGATGAACGTCACAAACTTGCCAGAATTTGGAAAATTAAAATATTTGCATGTTACAGTTGATACTTCTTCTGGATTTTTGATGGTCTCCCTTCTTGCTGGAGAAAAAAACTAAAGATGTTATAGCTCATTGCTTACAAAATTTTGCCACTGTGGGCGTTCCAAAAGAGTTAAAAACAGATAATGCCCCTGGTTATATTTCTACCTCTTTTAAACAATTTTGCTCATCATTTGGCATTACTCATATAAGAGGAATCCCATACAATCCACAGGGACAAGGCATATTTGAAAGATCACATCAAACTATTAAAACATACATATTAAAGCAAAAAGAAGGAATTGGGAAGGGGTATATATTCCCCAAAGATAAACTTAAAATAACCCTTTTACTCTAAACTTTTTAAATTTGGGTTCATCAGGGCTTAGTGCTGCAGAAAGGCATATATGTCCAAATAATGTACATAAGCCCAAGGTACTTTGGAAGGATATTCTAACAGAACAATGGAAAGGTCCTGACCCAGTAATTGTCTGGAGTCCGGGGTCTGTTTTTGTGTTTCTACAGGGAGAAGAGTAGCCAATTTGGATTCCAGAGAGATTAACTAAAGAGATTTCTACAGACCAAAAATAAGATGATTTGGCTCAAATCAATAAGAGCTGATATCCAGAACTCCAGTTTGGCTGTTCTTACATCTGTGACAGAACCAGAATGTTTTTTTTCAACATCTATTTTATTATTGCCCTTTCTCATATCATGAAGTTTTATTTTGTTTTTTTTTTTTTAGCTCATACAGACCTAGGTTAATGTTTTGCTGATCAGTTCTATTTTTGGACAATAGAGTTTTTAGACATTGCAATGGAGATTTCACCTGTAAAAAGTCATAAGGCCTTTAATATTATGTCATGTGTTGTATGTATTATATTATGTGTGCACACTTGTGTTTTGTGTTATATGTTTGATTTCAGCATCTTTTCTGTGTTGACTATATTCTTTTCAAGTTGATATACTTTGTCTTCATTATCTGATGTTCTGCCTTCTACTTGATCTAGTCTGTTTGTAATATTCTCATTAGCACTTTTAATCTGATTTACGGTTTCTTGCATTTCTATGATTACAACTTGATTATTTTTAACACCTCTATCTCCTGATAAAGCTCATTCTTTGTGGATTTAATTTGTGTGGTTAGTTCCTCTTCAAAATATACTTTCAATGCTTGGATTTGCTGTCTCATGTCTTCTCTAATATTCCGTTCCATCTGAATTAGGAATGCCTTGATTTCTTTCCCTGTCCATATTTCTGATTCTTCTAGGTCCTCCTGTATATTTAGATTGTACTGCATTGTTTGTAACCCTTTTTTCCCTTGTTTTTTCATATTGTTCACGTTGCTTTCCAGCTCTGTTTGACTGCTTTGTAACTGCTTTCTCCTATACATTTGTTTTGGCTTTGTATATCTCTGTTGTCTCTCTTTTGTGGTGGGAGATTATGCCTAGAAATTTTGGGCTTTGTTTTACTTTAAAGCTGATTCATTCAATTCATATAAGGCTTCTAGGTTCTGTATGCATATAATGATTTGCTGTTTGTTCTTAGGACTATATGTTTAGGTTGGGTGCTCTGGTGGTACAATGGTTAGTATGACTTGGCTACTTTAGAAGATTGCTCCACTGAAGGTGGATACTACCAGGCAATTGGATCAGGGTGTTGGTAGTAGCTAGGTATTTAGGAGTCTTATAGACAGCCTCGAGACATTCACCTATTTGCATTTAGACAATTACACACAATGGAAGATGTAATGCTTGGGATGAGAGTTGGGCGGTAGGAGAATGAAGGTGCTCTTAAAAAGAAAAAATGATAGAGGGAGAGATAGATTAGAGGGGAATGAAAAGAACAATAAAACTTGAAATGGGATAGAAAGAGAGAAGGAAAAGGGGGGAAAGGAACAGGGAGAGAAGAAGGAGAGAAAAAAATATCAACAACAGCAACAACAACAACAACAAAAAGAATTAAAGTCTTAGAGATCCACCTTCTTCTCTTCCAGTAGGCAGAGCTGTGCCTTCCAAGCGGAGTGTCTGCTCTCTACCTGCCGAGAGCTATCCCTGTACGGTGTCTTCTGGGGGTTTCTCAGACTTGTCAGTCCAGAGCCATTTCACTTCTCCAGCTCTTAACCCCCTTCCTCCTGTCAGCCTGCCAGCCAGGTCCTGTTTCCCAGAAGTGATTCTCCAGAGATCTAGTTACACTTGCAGCCCCACCGAGTGTCCCTTTTAACCCCCAGTGCTGTGGTAAACTGGCGGCTAAGACCTTAGGGGTCACCGCTGGTGATATGGGGGCCTTGGGGTCTGGGCTCCCCTCTGCTTCCCTACGGACATGACCCCTGAGAAGTCAATGAAGTTTCCTGGCTGCTTGTATCAGTATGGGGAGTCACGCACCTGCTAAAGTGGATTCTGCTGGGAAGGAATTTCGCCAGCCGAACTCCGATGACGTCAACTCTCTGCTATGGCGGGCCCCAGGCTTCTTGCCGGATTGACCGAGGGGAGGGGTGGGACTGGCCCGGCCCGGTTCGCCTCAGCTCCTGGCGCGTGGAGGCTTGGCTAAAGACTTCTTCCTGCAAAGCTGTGTCTCAGCGTCTAGCAGGACCCAGTCACTTTGGCTGCGGGCGGGTGGATGGATCTGCAGCTGTGCCCGCGGTGCGCGGACTGTGGCTGGTGAATCTCGAACTCCGCGTCTAGTGGCAGGGTCCCGCTCGTCCGGGTCACACAGACGCTTCAAAAAAATTCTAGTAGCTCCCGGGCGGTCTCCCTTCAGTGGAATTTTGCTAGGAGAATCTCCGTTGGTAGAATCCAAGAGTTATCCTTGCGACTTTATGACCCCATACTGTGAGTGCATTAAAAGCGCAGCCTCTCTGCCCGCTGCCATGTTGGATCCACCTTTTCTTTGCATTATATTTAATAATTCTCTTCGAGACACTGTAAATTGTTAAGAAAATTGTTTTCTTTTAGTGCCTTTTGGAATGTTACATAATTCTTTCTTTAGGCATTGTTGGCAGAATTTCTAACTTCATCCCAGTGCATGTGAAGACAAAGATAAAACCAATCTACAGCTTCTGCAATAGCCATCACTGAACTGCTTGCAGAACTTGCCTGGACTATGTATCACTTGTATGCATTGTGAACTCACCTGCATGCATTGTGAACTATCTGTTGGTGCATCGACTTGTGGTAGTGTTGGGGTATTTCTCTGATGATGTCATCGGTGGTACAATTTTTTCAAAAAGAGCCATCAATTGCCTTGGTGTATCTTCCTCCCTTCTGCTTGTCATGGTCGTTCAGCTAAAATTTGGGTGCCAACAGAGATGAGGCAAAGAACCTCACCCGCCCCTGGTACAAAGACCTCTCCACAGGTGTGGATGTATACTGGACCTGTAGTCAGTGATGGGTAAGATCCAATTACAATGGTACCAATCTAAGACAGGAGGCTGACACCTTGAGGTCAGCTCATTCGATAATGGGTAAGGACCATATGTACTATTGGACAACCTAAGGCAGGCACGGTCCCTAAGCCACATGCTTGTTGTTTAAACAGAGAGGGTTAGATGTTGAGAGCCACAGCCCAAGGGGCCAAAGCAAACTTTCAGACTGCCAGCTGATGGTTGGCTCACAGCGGCCCCAGCAACATCTAGCTGATTGGCTCCTCTGCGGTGATGCCCATTGGGCTGTTTCCCCACCCTTTCAAATTATGGAGCTGCTTCTTGGGGGACTATTTTGGCTCTGCTCAAACAACCCAGCCAATCGACCTCAAGAGCAGGAGGAGTGAGGAGGTTGAGAGCTTGTGGGAAGCCGGTGGTGGCAGTTGTGCTCTGAGTGTTTTTCCCGAGGAGCTATTTTTTGGCGTGTGTGGTTCTAAAAATAAAGTTAGCTTTTGACAAGTGGCTCCTGAATTGTGCCCAGCCAGACTGTGGCAATCCTAAATTGATGGAGCAAAATAACCAAAACAGAATAGAAATACAAGCAGTTCAGAGGAGGCATGGTGTATAGCTGGACTTACCTTTTGTATGATAAAGGGTAGGTGTTATAAATCAAGTCAATATTAAATTGAAGTAGTTCTCCGTGTGTTTTAAAGATAACAAATACGTGAATTCCTGTCTCCTTTTATCTGTATCCTATTCAGCACATGTATTTTTGTATGCACATATAGAATCCTACCTGGTAACACATGTACACTTTTGTGACGTGGCAGACTTGGCAGATACAAATTGTCAAAAGAGATCACTCCTCCTGAACGTTGTTGGAACTGAAAATTAAAACTATGGGTGAGCTTCCTAGTTCAACAAGATAATACATAAATCCATGTTCAGTAAAATGAATATTTTTGGATCTGTGAATGATATATATTTCATGATAAATTTCGATTCGCATATATATTGCTACCTTTTAATGTCTGTGCGTGTGTGTGTGTGTGTGTGTATATACACACACACTCTCCAGATTTTTCAGAATATAAAATATATGAGTCTTATTATACAATCCCTAAATGCATTCATATTCATGTATATGGATTTATAATCAAATGTTCACAAAATTATTCTCAGAAATATTCATCCACCTCAAATACATATTGTTTCCTAGTACTGAAATCTAAATTCAGTGAATGGTGCATAGAAGTCCTAATTTTTCTACAGTAACTGACCCACTTTAACATCAATGCAAGTAGATTACTATGGTACATGATGTGTATTATGACGTTCATTTTTATTCAACAATGTTACATGACAATTTCTTCAGTTTATGCACATCATAGGATAAATAATTCATTCACAAGTTTGCAAATTTATAGGCATTTGTTTCACTTTCTATCACTTCCTGCTTCAGTACACATGTATTCCTCCATGTTTTTTGACTGGTCTTTTCATGAGAATACTTTTCATTTTAGATTTCAATAATCATGTTGAAGCAAACCTCACACACTCTTCATGACAAATCATAACCCTAATATTACCATTAGATCTATAAATGGTTGTAATGAATGTATGTATATCAATATAAGATTTCCTGTATATTTTAAGATATCAATTCAATCCATAATTTAAAGTTGGAACCAGTTATATTATTTATTCACAGTATTGTCTATTCATTCATTTTATCAATATTTGTAGACACAGTGTAGACCTATTTGTACACCCAATACTAATTTATACATCTTCAAAATATTGACCACATAATTGGTGGAAGAAATACTCATGTCACCTGATCTACATATACACTTTATCACAGTAATATTCTGGACACAAAATGCAAAGTTCACACTTATGATTGTACCAAAGCCTAAATGGAAAGTGAGCATGGATTACTAAAAACATCCAAGTCCAGATTGCCTAATGCTCTCAAATGTCAATCCTATTGTTGCTAAATATTTGTTTCTTTCTAAGATTGTATATTCAACATCTACCATGCTGAAAATGTCTAATCCTATCACTCAATTTATACTTTGCTTGATTTCTTCCTGTCTCTATTGATATCTGCTTCCCTATATATTTTCCCCAGTTAATCATTGTAACTGACTCATCACATGTGCTGACATTTACATTCATTCTCTACCAGAAACCCTATTGCTAAAGAACTTTTGGAGCAAATCCTATACTCACTCTTCTTCCTAAACCTACTGACTATCTTTCCAATCCTACCAACTACCCTTTTTAAGTGGATGTTTTCTTCTACATTTGATCATCCAATTTACAAGGTCCTATGCCATTTTTTATCGATTTATCTGAGACATCTGTGCAGAAGGTATTTCAAAGCTAAGTATCCCAATCATGGACCCAATGCTCTTCTGGGCTTCAAATCTCACCTAGACTTCTGTATTCATACTTATATTTCACCTATATATTCTTGTAAATATCACAGGTTCCCATTGCCATTATTCATCATGCAGAATGATTCCTAACCCAAATCGAACCTGTTATTACCCTACCATACACTGTTCCCTCAATCTAACTTTACAGAAAAGCAGGACAGAGTTGGTCTTACAATCAGGAGTGTAGGGGATCTTTCACCTGCTGAGAACCTCAAAGGTCAATACAGAAATAATCCATGGAGAAGATGTAGGCAGCAATGAAGGACCTGAGGGAGGAAAAGTCAACTTCCATCGTAAACAACCTGGTCAGGGTGAAGGGATGTGTCTGAATCAGCCTCTCTCTTCTTAATGTAGAGAAGATGGACCAAACCAAGCCTGTGTGGAGAGCTGTTCCCAGGTGCCTATGGTTGATATATCATTCTAACTTGTGAAAATGTCACAGGAAGTAGGTGCACCCTCCATCTCATGGGACCCTTGGAAGCAACTGTTAGGACAAAGTGTTTGCCAAGGCAGTGACTTCATTCACTTCCTGAAGGAAGTTACCTCACATAAATTCCTTGGTAATGGAACTCTCTAAACTTGGGATTCAGGAAGCCAGGAGACCACAGCCAGTTCCAGTCCCAGTTCCAGTGGTCTCACTTGTTTGGGTAAACCAAGGACAGAGTCAGTCTTTCTTGGTTCCTAGTTATGTGAGGATGGCCAAATGCCAGGAAAGCTAAGAAGAGGGGTCTTTCCTGAGAAAGCAGGTAGTGGATCACCAGTGACTTCTGACAACTTCACAGAGTTGGCCAAGGAGACCAGAACTGAGACAGCACAGTGCATTTCGTGGAAATATAGTATATCCCACCCATCATAGGACACTCCGGATAGTCACAGACCTACTTTGGGGAAGGTGGTGCCTTTTTGAGTGTGGGTGTGAGTTTGAGAATATGTAGGAAAGGCGACTTGTTTGGTTTGGAGAGGACTTTATCTAGTATGTCCTCTGACAAGGTGAGTGTTTCTATTACTGTGTATCCTACTCTGTTTGTGGTCTTGGTATTAGAAAAAGAATGCATCATGGATGTGTTCTGTCTAGTAGAAAGCTTCCCAGCATTCATACTGCCAATTTATAAATGGATTGTGGCTAGCCTTATCAATGGGCAAAACCTACTATCTTTCTAAGTTCCTGTTTTCTTCCTGAATTCTGGACACTCTCCAGAATAGGCTCAGAGTTGTGTGTCCAAGCTATGTGGCACCTCCAAGCTCTGTCACATGGCCATGTACTGGAGAGCTGAAGGGAAGGGGAGCATGTCAGAAAACTCAGATATCATTGTGACCAGGAAAGTCTCAGTGGAGAAACCCTGCTTTGGGTCATTTGCTTACCTATTTTTCTGTTGCCCTAAATGTAAGGAAAGTCTTTGGCTCAGGCCACCTTTTTGTGAAGCCTGAAGAAAACAGTATTCAAATGGAAATGAGTGGGCATCACCTGTGGCTCTTTGCTTAATTTCTTTGGAAATGGATGTGTCTGAATCAGCCTCTTGGCTCTCGGTGAAGCTGGGGCTTAGATTGTCAGCACCTGATGGATCTAAAGAAAGATCCCATGTGTGCATCCATAACCAAAATTCAAAAAGATCAGTCATTGTGGATGAAGTCTCTCACCTTCCTCTGTTAGGTTCCTGACCTCCATCAAGTGTGATTATGGACCCTTGGGTAAAATGAGTTCTTCAAAGCCCTGCAGATGTGGTAGTGTTTTCTCATGACTACAAAACACATAAAGAATCTATACCTGACAGTCAGTAGGCCTCAAATAGTAGAAGCAGAGCAGTATTACTGGCAGGCCTATTTGATCACTCCTGGTTGACAGGAAGAGTGTCCAGGCCACACTTACTTTAGGCAAATGAGGGACAAGGAAGCTTATATTGGACACTGTCTTGAGCTGCGCCACTATGGAAACCTCTTGCCAGAAGTTATGATGGATGTCTATATGGAAGAAAATGAGGGCCATGTGGGAGTGTTTTGGTTATAATTGTGGTCATTTTTGTGGCAGTTGGAAGAGATGACTCGGTCCACCAGGGCTTCACTCTTGGGTGATTCCCCTTATAGACTGAGTTCTGGAACTGACCTCAGAGTAGTATTGCCATGAATTGAGTTGGGATTTTAGGAGGCCACGCATGAGATTCACCCTTGGAATCTGAAATCTAGTCCCAGGTTGGTTTTCCACAGAGCACTGGGAATCTCAGCCAGGATATCACATGATTTTATTATGAAAAACATGGCAGCCATAGTTGAGAGTCAAAACACACATGGACCTCACATTGTACAGTTCAATGGGCCTGGCTTCATGTGACCTTTTGGCCACTCTTTTGGGAAGCCTTTCCTGTGAGTGTTGTCCAGAGAATTCATTGAAATGAACTTCCTCACCATTTAGTGGTTCCTGAATGAATTGAAACCCACAGTGCCTCCAACTTCATCCTTGAAAAATGGCTAGATGAATACCATCAAATTTTTGAAATTCCCATGACCAGGTGGCACTGGAGAAACTTTGGATGTCCTGTTGCTGATCATGAGTATACAATACAGTGCCTTGATTGACTGGGTTTCATGAAAATGTTGAAGAACAGTGATGCCAGTAAGTTGGAGCCTCCTGAGTAGTGGGCCTAGAGTAGTGGTGTGCAGGTGTGTGATAAAACATCTGTGGTGGAGTCATGTGGACCTGCCATTGGCTTCCAAATAGCTTGTGACTGACATAGTGTAGCCAGCAAACCCTTATATGTAAATGCATCTTGTTATATGGAGAGTTTTCAGGGCAATGTTCAGAATCAGGTTGCTATGGTCAAGGGGGCAAGCTATGTGAGATAGAGGCCTGGTTGGTGCATTCTCTTGCAGACCCTGACACACCACACATGACAGAACTCCCTCTAGCACTGTGTCCCAGTTGAAATCTTTGTATTTCACGAAGCAAATACCAAACTCCCAGTGCAGCAGCAAGAAACACCACGAAAATTGGAGGATGACCAAATGGTTTCAGAGTCCTCACAGGGAGACACATAGCCCCCAGTGGCCACAGTTTACCTACAAAGAGAGAATTCAGCACTGCTGTCTCATGTTCATTGGAAAATAAGAAACAAGATCCTTCAGGTCACATAGATGCAGATCCAGCTTTAATTGTCTCACCACAAATGAAGATTAAGCTCCTGACAACAACATATATTTCAAGTTCCCAACCTCAGAGGCAGTTTCTCAAGAAGTCTTTAGGCCAGCAAAGCTCCATTTTTGTGGAGGGTTTACCCCCTTCGTTACTTTTGTAAACTCATCTACCACCTCCAAGTTTGTGAACAACTGAGCATATTGCATTCCATATATATATATATATACACAGATTTTCGAACTCTTCTCCTGTAATTGTGTCTTACTTGGGGCAAAGGTAATGTCAAGGCATTGTTCTGGAAAAGAGTGGGAAGATTTTTCATAGCACATAATTACATACACATTGGATACCTTTTCCAATTTTCCATTCGAAATACTGAATCCCTGACACTAACCCATAGCCTACTAGACTCTGACTACTTATCCTAATATGATGGAGAATAATAATCCAAACAGAATAGAAATACAAGCAGTTCAGAGGAGGCATGGTGTATAGTTGAATTTGCCTTTTGCATTATGTAGTGTAGGAGTTATAAATCTAGTCAACTTTTGTTGAAATTGTTCTCCATGTGTTTTTAAAGTTAACAAATATGTGAATTCCTGTCTCCCTTTCTCTGTAGCCTATTTGCACATGTATTTTTATATGCACATATAGAATCCTACAAGGTACAACACATACATTCTTGTGAAGTGGTTGACTTGGCAGATACACATTGTGAGAAAAGATCACTTCTCCTAAATGCTGTTGGAAGTTAAAATTCGAACTCTGTGTGAGCTTCCTAGTTTAACAACATTATACATAAATCCATGTTCAGTAAAATGAATATTTTTGAAACTGTGGATGATATATATTTCATGGTGAATTTCAATTGGCATATATATTGCTACTTTTTAATGTCTGTGTGCATGTGTGTGTGTGTATATATATATATATATATATATATATATATATACAAACTTTCCAGATTTTTCAAAATATGAAATACATGTGTCTTATTATACATTTCCTAAATTCATTCATATTCATATATGTGAATTTATAATCAACTTTTCACAAGATTATCGTCAGAAATATTCATCCACCTGAAATACGTATTTGTTTCCTAGTACTGAAAACTATCTTCAGTGAATGGTGCCTACAAATCCTAAAATTAATACAGTAACTGACCCAGGTTAACATCAATGCAAATTGATTCCTATGGGACATGATGTGTATTTTGACGTTCATTTTTATTCAAAACTGGTACATTACTATTTCTTCAGTTTATGCACATAATAGGATATATATTTCATCCACAAGTTCGCGAATTTAGAGGCATTTGTTTCACTTTCAATCACTTCCTGCTTCAGAACACATGTATTTTTTCATGGTTCTTGACTGGTCTTTTCCTGAGACTTCTTTCCAAACACATTATTTTTGATTTCCATAATCACTTTTGAAGCAAAACTATCACACTTTTCATGATAAACCATAACCTTAATTTTACCATTAGATGTATAACTAGTTGGAATGAATGTATGTATATCAATATAAGATTTCTTATATATTTTAAGATACGAATCCAATGCATTATATAAAGTGGAACCAGTTATATTATTTATTAACAGTATGGTCTATTCATGCATTAGCTCTATATTCATAGACACAAGGTACACGTCTTTGTACCCCCAATACTAACTTATTAATCTTCAAAATATTGCTCCCAGAAATGATGGAAAAATTACTCATGTCACCTGATCTACATATACATTTTATCACAGTAATATTCTGGACACAAAATGCAAGGTTCACACTTATTATTGTACCAAAGCCTAAATTGAAAATGAACATGGATTACTAAACACAGCCATGTCCAGGTTGCCTAATGCTCTCAAATATCAATCCAATTAGTGACTACATATTGGTTTCTCCTAAGATCAAATTCAAATTCAACCCTATTGAAAATGTCTAATCCTATCACCCACTTTATACTTTGCCTTATTTCGTAATATCTCTATTGATATCTGTTTTCCTACATATTTTCTCCGGTTCACTATTTTGACTGACTCTTCACATGGGCTAACATTTACATTCACACTCTAAACAAAACCCTATTGATAAAGAATATTTTTTTTCCAAAACCTATACTCACTCTTCTTCCTAAACCTAACAACTATCTTCCTAATCCTACCGACTATCCCTTTTTGACTGAATGTTCTTTTCTACACCCAATCATCAAAGTAAACATTGGGCGAGCTTCGGAGGAAGAGACCACCAAAAGACTATCTCATGCAACAGCAAAGGGTTTATAGGCGGTCAGCATGCAGGGGGTCCGAGCTCACTTGAATAGAGCAGAGAGCCCTGAGAAGAGCTTAAGCAGAGCTTATATACTTTCTTTGGGGAGGGCAGGGAGCGAAGTTTATTGATGGGTGAGGGAGAGTGGGCGGTTTGCATTCAACCGGGTGAGGGAGTACATTCTGCAGTTTGGCATTTGGGGACAGGACATTCTGGGAACAAGATTAGCAAACAGTTCTCAAGATTTCAACAGTGTTTTGTTAAGCATACAGAAAAAAAAAAGTGACAAGTACATATTTTATCAATCTTTCATTCCCCACTTCTTCTTCTAGCTACTTTTAATCATAAAAGTGATCATTGGGGGGTGTCACATTCTATGTCTGCTAGTGGGGTATTACCATAAGTTTAACTTGTCCAATTTGAGCTTAGAGAAAAGAAATTACACGGTTGAGCAAACAGTGTTTTATAGTTAGCAATAATATGGAGATTATTATCGGACAGGCCAGGGTTGATAAAAAAGTAGTCAAACAGGGGGACTAGGTGAACCAAGACTCAAACCACTTTTTTTGGTCCTCCCACTCTCTCATTGACGCTCTTCAAGGTGTCTTTTTAATTTAATCATTTTTTTTTTTACAACTACATTATGCTCGGAATAAACACAAAATTCTTCCCAGGAAGTGACAAATACCTATTTTATTAACCTTTCACTTCCGACTATCCCTTTTTGACTGGATGTTCTCTTCGACATTCAATCATCGAAGGTACAAGGTCCTATGCCATTGTATATTGATTAATCTGACACATCTGTGCACAACCTAATTCAAAGCTAAGTATTCCAATCAAGGGCCCAATGCTCTTTTGGGCTTCAAATCTTACCTAGATTTCTGTTTTCATACATATATTTCACCTATATATTCTCATACATTTCGCAGGTTCCCAATACCATTATTCATCCAGCAGAATGATTCCTAACCCAAATCACACATGTTATTAACCCTAACCATACACTGTTCCCTCAATCTAACATTACAGAACAGCAGGGACAGAGTTGGTCTTACAATACAGGAATGTAGTGGATCTTCCACCTGCTGAAAACCTCAAAGGTCCATGCAGAAATGATCCCTGGAGAACATGTAGGCAACTATGAAGGACGTGAGAGAGCAAAAGTCATATTCCATGGAAAACAACCTGGTAAGGATGAAGGGTTGTGTCTCATTCACCCTCTCTCCTTAATGTAGAAAAGATGGACCAACCAAGGCCTTTGTGGAGAGCTGTTCCTGGGTTCCTATGGTTGAGATACCTATCTAACTTGTGAAAGTGTCAGAGGAAGTATGGAAGCAACTGTTCGGAAAAAGTGGTTGCTAAGGCAGTCACCTCATTCAGTTCCTGAAGGAAGTGACCTCACCTCACTTCCTTGGTGATGGAACTCTGTGAACTTGGGATCCAGGAAGTCAGGCATCCAGAACCAGTCCAATTCCCAGTACAGTGGGATCACTTGTTTAAATTTACCAAGGACAGAGTCAGTCTTTCTTGGTACCTACTGATGTGAGGATGGCCAAATGCCAGGAAAGTTTGAAGACTAGCCTTTCCAGAGAAAGCAAGAAGTGGCTCACCGCGGGCTCCTGATATTTCACAGAGTTGGCCAAGGAGACCAGATCTGAGAAAGGACAGGCCATTTCTGGGGAACATAGTATAGCCCACCATTCAGAGGACACTCTGGATAGTCACAGACTTACTTTGGGGAAGGAGGTGCCTTTTTCAGTGTGGGTGTGAGTTTGTGGTTTTGTCTTATATTCTGAGAATAGGTAGGGAAGGCGGCTTGCTTGGTTTGGAGTGGAATGTTTCTAGAAAGTCTTTTGACAAGGCGAGTGTTTCTATGTCTGTGTATCCCACTGTGTCCGTGGTTGTAGACATTAGAAAAGAGAATGAATCAATGGATGTGTCCTGTCTAGTAGAAAGCTTCCCAGCATTCATCCTACCCATTATAGGAATGGATTGTAGGTTGCCTTATCGATGGACAACATGTACTGTCTTCCTAAGTTCCTGTTTTCTTCCTGAATTCTGGCCACTCTCCAGAATAGGCTCATGGTTTTGTGTCCAAAATATGTACCACCTCCAAACTCTGTGACATGGCCATGTAATCCTTAGCTGAAGGGAATGGCAAGCATCTCAGAAAACTCAGATATCAGTGTGACCAGGAAAGTCTCAGTGGAGAAACCCTGCTTTGGCCCTTTTGCTTACCTATTGTTCTGTTGCCCTGAATGTCAGGAAGGTCTTTGCCTCAGGCCACCCTTTGTGAAGCCTGAAGAAAACAGTTTTAAAATGGAAATGAATGGGCATCACCTGTGGCTCTTTACTTAATTACTTTGGAAAGGAATGTCTCTGAATCAGCCTCTTGGCCCTGTGTGAGGCTGTGGCTTAGATTATCAGCATTGGATGGATCTAAAGAAAGATCCAATGTGTGCATCCAAAACCAAAATGGCAAAAAATCAGTCATTGTGGATGAAGTCTCTTGCCTTCCTCTGTTTGGTTCTTGACCTCCATCAAGGGAGTATTGGGATTTTTTGGGTCAAATGAGTTCTTCCAATCCCTGCAAAGGTGCTTGGGTTTAATAATGACTCCAAATCACATAAGGAATCTATACCTGACAGTCAGTAGGCCTCAAATTGCATTAACAGAGCAGTATTAATGGCAGAACTATGTGATCAATCCTGGTTCACAGGAAGGGTGTCCAGGCCACCCTGAATTTAGGCAAATGAGGGGAAGGGAGCTTATTATGGACACTCTATTGGGCTGTGCCATTTAAGGAAACCTCCAGGAAGAGGTTATGATGAGTGACTATATGGAAGTAGATGAGGGCCATGTGGGATTGTTTTGATTTTAATTGTGGTAACTTGTGTGGCTTTTGGATGAGATGACTGTGTTCACCTGGGCTTTAACACTGGCGTGATTCTCCTAAGAGACTGAGTTCTGTAACTGACTTCAGAGTAGTAATTGCTTTGGAAATGGATATGTTTTAATCAGCCTCTTGGCCCTGTTTGAGGCTATGGCTTAGATTATCAGCACCAGATGGATCTAAAGAAAGATCCCATGTGTGCATCCAAAACCAATATAGCCAAAATAGCAGTAATTGTCGATGAACTCTCTCGCCTTCCTCTGTAAGGTTCTGAAAGAATAAAAGAAATTGAAATTGAAATGTAAAGAACCAGGTTTTGTAAAGTTTCCAAGCTGCACTCAGCACCTGAAATTCCTGTGGCAGTTAAGACAATTCCCGGATTTGCACATTAGATGTGTGTTGAAATCTTCCCTGAGGACCTAGTTACTTAGCAGCCCCTCCCCAGAAACCATGCAGCTCACCACGTATACATCACAGTGCATCCACCAATCAATTTAAATGTATACCCCTTCTTAGGGCTGACCAATCACCCCCTGCCCAACCTGTTCCCGCCAATGAATGTGCTAATCATGTTTTAGAGTTGTTATTTGATTTTCCCGTGGAATATGATGATTTGCTAAAGGAGGCTATGATGTGTGTAAAGTCCCTACCCTCTCTAAAGAATGTATATAAACTCCGCTCGATTGGTTCTTAGGGCTCTTTGTTCTTTGCTCCTCTGAAGTGAGCCCTGAACTCCAGCACGCTATACCTTCAATAAACCCTTTGGTGTGGCATGAGAAAGCCTGTTGGTGGTCTTTTCCTCCGATGTCGCCCCACCTTTTCATCTGGAGGCCCCAGGTGAGATATCCAGCGCAGCGGACGAAAGACCCCAAGGGACTCCTCTCAGGGTAAGAAAGGCGCCTCTTTCTGGTTTCGGGTTTCAGGTGAGGGCTTGGCAAAGTGGCTGTTGGTGAAGAGCATTAGCTCTCTCTGACGGTGGCAGGCAGACGTGTCACAGAGCTACTGGCCACGTCCCTGGGGGACACTCCAGAGGATGAGGGAAATCAAGGAATATTAGTTTCCTCAACTCGGTTATATTTTGCTTCAGGATTCGGTTTGCCAGCCCATCAGGTTTTGCTGGCTACACAGTTTTGTTCATTGTCCCGAACTCATGTTGAGTTTACTGTCTGTCTTTATTGTCTAACCCATCAGGTTTTGCCAGTTACTGAGTTCTAATATTTGTCTTGGACCCATGTTAAACGTTTACTGTTTGTCTTTGTCTGTGTTGCGTTTGTGTCTTCACTGTCTCTTTTTGAGTAACTCCCATTATGGGACAAAGCACTTTCTTGCTTCTGTCGCTGACCCTTGATCATTGGACTGATGTCCGCTCAAGGGCCCAGAATCATTATTTTTCAGTTAAATGTCAGACCTGGCAGACTCTCTGTGCTTCAGAATGGCCCATCCTCAAAGTCGGGTGGCCCGCAGAAGGATCCTTCTACTTCCCTCTAATCCGAAAAGTCAGAGATATTGTCTTTCAGCTGGGACCACGTGGCCACCCAGATCAACAGCCATATACCCCTTCCCCAGGATTCTATCATTCAAACCTTCCGTTCCCTCCCCATCTTTCCCCCATTCTTCCTGAGTCACAAGTCTGGACAATCCTCCCCCTCATTATCCTCTACCCTCGCTCCCCAACCGCCAACACATTCCAGATGATTCTCCCACCACTGACTCAGCCTCTCCGCCACTAGAGGCAATTGGGCCAGACCCAAGCCCTCCAAGGGACTTCTCCACAGCAGCAGCAGCCCCTCCTTTTCTGGTGGAAGCTGGGCCACCTGAATAAACCCGCCAGCTACGGAAAATAGAAAACTCAGAAGCCACTGTGATGCTCCCTCTTCGTTCTTATGGGCCCATGAACAGACAAAACTGGGACCCCAACACCTTTGAAGGTTGGTAGCATTTGTCCACTTATCACCGGGCTCTAATAGCGGGGCTCCGAGTGGCCGCCAGAGGGCCGACTAATTTGGCCATGGTAAGAGAGATAATCCAAGGTCCTAATGAGTCTCCCTCTATGATTCTGGAGAGAATTATGGAAGCAAATAGAAAATATACTCCTTTTGATCCTCAGGCAGAGGACAAAAAAACCTCTGTTGCAATGGCCTTTATCCAGCAGGCTGCCCTAGATATTAAGAGAAAGTTACAACGTCTAGATGGATTACAAGATATGACCTTAAGAGATTTAGTCAGAGAAACTGAGAAAGTATATTATAAGAGAGAAACTGAGGAGGAATGGGAACAGATGAGAGAGAAGGAAAGGGAACAAAAGGAGGATGAAAGGAGCAAAAGGCAGACTAAATCATTGGCTAAGGTTTTGGTCAGAGCAGCAAATAGACCAGAAGTTAAAAAGCACGGAGACATGAAGGGATACATGGGCCCATGCCAAAGGCTGCCCCTGGCCTCAGATCAATGTGCCTACTGTAAAGAAAAAGAAAACTTGGACAAAGAGTGCCCCAAAAAGAGGCAGAGAAACCAGTATAGGACGAGACTTGAAGGATCCAGCCACTGCCTCACCCTGAAGTCGTATGGTTTACGAACGAGAGCAGCTTCCTCCAAGATGGTACGTGGTGGGCTGGAGCAGCAGTAGTTAGCAAAACTAATGTCATCTGTTTCTCTGGTCTCACAGAAGAGACATCAGTCCAAAAGGCAGAACTGATTGCCCTTACGAAAGCATTGGTACTAGCAACAGGCAAAAGGGCCACCATATACACTAATAGCCGCTATGCATTTGCCACTGCAAATGTGCACGGGGCTATTTACCAGCAAAGGCAGCTATTAACCTCCGCTGGGAAAGAAATAAAGAAATAAAGAACAAAGATATGATCCTCCACCTTCTCTCAGCAGTGCAGGGCCCTACGGACCTAGGCATAGTGCACTGTCCAGGGCACCAGAAGGGAAACGACCCCGTGGCGGTTGGAAACAGAAGGGCAGATGAGGAAGCTAATTGGCAGCCCTAAACGGAGTGCCTCTGTTCACTTTTTCCACACCGGGGGGAGCAACAATCAGGAGACTTGGCCGCACCAGAACATTCAGGCAACTTATCATCTGAGGAGACAGATACAGAACTCTGGGAACCTACAGAGCCAAGTACACAATTTTCAAAAGCCCACCTTTATCTCAAAGACATACACCAGCTCACCCACTTAGACTCTAAGAAGTTATAGGCACTCTTAAAGGACCAAAGGAAGGAATTATTATTGACTGACTCACAGAGGAAAGAAATAACTGCGCAGGTGACTACAGCTTGTCAAGTTGGCCAATTAGTTAATACTTACCCATCAAAGCTTACTTTAGGGAAGCACTTATGAGGAATCAGACCAGGACAATTCTGGGAAGTGAGCTTTACTGAAATAAAGCCAGCAAGGATTGGACTTAAATGTCTCCTAGTCTTTGTAGATACTTTTTCAGGATGGGTCGAAGCCTTCCCCATGAAGAAAGAAACGGCTCAGCTGGTGGTCAAAAAGATCCTAGAAGACATTTTCCAAGGTTCAGCCTGCCTAAGGTAATAGGGTCGGATAATTGACCGGTATTCATGGCCCAGGTAAGACAGGGATTTGCCAGGACCCTGGGGATTAATTGGAAGTTACATTGTGCTTATAGACCCCAGAGCTCAGGACAGGTAGAAAGGATGAATAGAACCATCATAGAGACCTTAACGAAATTAAGCTTGGAGACTGGCATAAAAAATTGGACTCTGTTCCTAAGTTATGCACTGTTTTGTGCAAGAAATACCAAGTCTTCCTCTTTGTGTAACCTCACCCCTTATGAAATTCTCTATGGTGCCCCTCCTTCAGTAAGGGACCTAACCCCAACTAGGAGACTTAATGATTCCTTTCACACCCCCTTGCTTGACAGACTTAAAGCCCTTGAACAAAACCAGCACCCAGCGATACCTGTGGAAACAGTTGGCCTCTGCTAATCAGCCTGGAGATGAGGGAACCCCACATCGATATCAAGTGGGAGAGTTCATCTACGTGAGATGGCATCAGGTGTCATCCCTGGAACCCCGCTGGAAAGGACCATACCAGGTGCTGCTTATAACACCCACAGTGGTGAAAGTGGATGAGATCACTTCATAGATCCATACCACCCATCTCATGCCTGCACCCTGTACAGACTCCGGCTGGAAACTGAAACAGACTGGTAACCATCTCAAGTTGCGTGTCCGTCGTGTGGGTAGGGCTATGGATTCTTCCCCTGACCATCAGCAGTCCTAATCCCCATCAGCCTGTTCAGCAACGATGGCAAGTTATAAATCCTACTGGGCAAGTAGGGTGGTGTATTTCACATACAGCCCGCTTATGGAATTGGTGGCCATCTCTCCCCCCGGACATTTGTCAGCTTCCCATAGGCCTCTCTGACTGGGATCTCCCTGACATAGAGGACCCCACACAGATCCCACTCAAATGCAAACCAGGGCAACATAGACCACTTTACCCCATGAATTATGGATGTCATCTCCCCAAGCTCATGTGTAAACTAGCCAGTCAAGACTATTATGTGTGCCCAGCAGATTTCCAAAGTCGCAAACAGGCCCAAACCTGTGGAGGACCCAGTAACTTTTATTTTAGATCTTGGGGTTGTGAACAAACGGAAGCTGCATGGTGGAACCCAAACTCCCCAGACAGCAAGATTTGGGTAGGATGAAATGACACCTGGATTGATCCCAAGAAATGTGCCGCTAGCCAAGTGGTGTCAAAAACTCGCTGTGGAAAGAATAGTCTATGTTACCCCCTCAATATAACTTTCACTTCCAAAGGAAGGGGCTACCTCAGAACAAAATGGCCTATGAGAAATACGTGGGGAATGCAATTCTATATTTATGGCCCCGGTTATGTCTTTGGTCTCTGGTTCACCCTCCAGCTTAAAAAGAAAGAAAATCCCACAGCAATAGGGCCCAATCCCCTCAAGCCAGGAATTAAGCCTCCTAAACCTCCCATGCCTAGATCTACCAGAACCCCTCTACCATCTCATAATTCCCGGTTTCCGTCTTTGCCTACTTCCCCAGTCCAGAGTACAGTTGACTCCACCCCCTGGGAACTAATTAAAGGAATGTTTATGGTACTGAACTCCACACAGTCAGAACTCATTGCTTTTCAGCCCAGGTATTTGACAGCTCTGTAAATTATTGTGTAATGGTGCAGATACTCCCCAGGGTGCTCTATCATGATGCAGAATCATTCGAAGGTCTACTTGGGGGACAAACAACCCAATTTCACCGGGAGCCATTGTCCCTTACTCTAGCCATCCTATTGGGGATAGGAGGTCCTGCAGGAGTGGGTATGGGAACAGCTGCTATGATCCGTGGGTCACAACAATTGGCCCAATTAGAAACATCAATAGATCAAGACTTGAAGACGTTAGAAACCTCTATCACAGTGCTGCAGGAATCCTTAACCTTTCTCTCTCTCTGCATTTGTTTTACAGAACAGGGGAGGACTAGATTTCCTCTTCATGAGGGAGGGGGTCTCTGTGCGGCACTGAGAGAATACTGTTGTTTTTATGCTGACCCTACTGGAGTTGCAAAATAATCCATGAGTAAATTAAGAAAATAACTTGAATAGCGCCAGAGAGAAAGGGAGATTCAACAAGGGTGGTTTGAGTCATGGTTTACCCAGTCCCCCTGGTTAACTACACTCCTATCAGACTTAGCTTGACCCCTGATCATCCTTAAGGTGTTGCTAACTGTGGGACCTTGTTTGCTTAACCGCATAGTTTCCTTATTCCAGGCTCAGATTGGGTAGGTAAAACTCATGCTAATCAGACAGAAATATGCTCCACAGGCAGAAATAGAATTTGAGACGCCAGAATAATTATGAAACATTACTTTTAAGATTAAAAGTAGTCAGAAAAAGGAGTGGGAAATGAAAGAATAAAATATATTGAAATTGAAATGTAAAGAACCAGGTTTTGTAAAGCTTTCAAGCTCCACTCAGAACCTGAAATTCCTGTGGCACTTAAGACAATTCCCAGATCTTCCTATTAGATGTGTGTTGAAATCTTCCCTGACCAGCTAGATACTTAACACCCCTTCCCAGAAACCATGCAGATCTGCACGTATACATCTCAGGGCTTCAACCAATCAGTTTAAATGTTAACCCCTTCTCAGGGCTGACCAATCACCCACTGCACGACCTGTTCCCGCCAATGAATGTGCTAATCATGTTTTAGAGTTGTTATTTGATTTTGCTGGGGTATAAGATGATTTTCTAAAAGAGGCTATGATGTATGTAAAAACCCTGCCCTCTCCATAGAATGTATATAAACTCTGCTCAAGTTGTTCTGGGGCTCTTTGTTCTTTGCTCCTCTGAAGTGAGCTCTGAGCCCCAGCATGCTGGACCCACAATAAACCCTTTTGCGGTGGCATGAGACAGTCTCTTGGTGATCTTTTCCTAAGACGTTCGTCCGAACTTTTCAGTTCCTGACTTCCATCAAGTGAGAATAGGGATCCTTTGGGTCAAAAGAGTTTTTCAAAGCCCTACAGTGGATAGTCCATAGGGGCTTGGGTTTTGTCATGACTCCAAATCACAGAAAGAATCAATACCTGACAGTCAGTAGGCCTCAAATTGGAGAAGCAGGGCAGTATTAACGGCATTGCTATTTGATCATTCCTGGTTCAAAGGAAGGGTGTACAGTCCACCCTGATGTTAGGCAAATGAGGGGCAAAAGAGCTTATTTTGGACACTGTCTTGGGCTGCACCCCTTATGGAAACTTTCAGCCAGAGGTTATGATGAGTGTCTATATGGAAGAATATGAGGCCCTTGTTGGAGTGTATTGATTTAATTGCGGTCATTTGTGTGGCGGTTGGAAGAGATGCCTGGGTCCTCTTGGGCCTGAACACTGGTGTGATTCCCCTTAGAGACTGAGTGCTGGAACGGACCTCAGAGAAGTGTTGCCATGAATTGTGTTGGGATTTTAGGAGGCCTCGCATGAGAATTGCCCTTGGAAAATGCGATCAGGGTCGCTTTCCACAGAGACTGGAAATCTCAGCCAGGATATCACATGATTTTATTCTGAAAGACTTGGCAACCCTAATTGAGAGTCAAAACACACATGGACCTCACATGTAGACCTCAATGGGCCTGGCTTCATATGACCTTTTGGCCACTCTTTGGGAACCCTTGCCTGTGAGAGTTCTCCAGATCTTTCATTGAAATGAGCTTTCTCACCATTTAAGGGTTCCTAAATGAATTGAAATCCACAGTGCCTCCAATTTCATCCTTGAAAAATGGCTATATAAATACCATTAAATTTTTGAAATTTCAATGACCTGGTGGCACTGGAGAAACTTTGGGTGTCCTGTTGCTGATCATGAGTATACCAGAGAGTGCCTTGATTGACTGGGTTTCCTGAAAATGGTGTAGAACAGAGAAGCCTATAGGTTGGATCCTGCTGAGTAGTGGGCCTAGAGAAGTGGTGGGCATATGTGTGATAAAACATCTGTGGTAGGGGAATGAGGATCTACCATTGGATTCCAAATTGCTTGGGACTGACATGGTGCAGCCAGCATAAATTTCTATTTAAAGGCATCTTGATATATGGAGAGGTTTCAAGGCAATGTTCAGGATCAGCTTGCTATGTTCAAGGGGGTAAACTATGTGGGTTAGAAACCTGGTTGGTGCATTCTCCTGCAGAACCTGACCCACCACACGTGACATAACTCCCACCAGCACTGTGTCCCAGTTGAGCTCCATGTATTTGGTGAAGCAAATACCAAACTCCCAGTGCAGGAGCAAGAAACACAATGGAGAGTGGAAGAGCAATAAATGACTATACAGTCCACACAGGGAGACACTTAGCCACCAGTGGCCACAATATACCCACAAAAAGAGAATCCAGCACTCTTCCCTCATGTTCATTGGAATATTACAATTTATGTCCTCCAGGTCACATAGATGCTGACCGAGCTTTGATCATCTCACTAGAAAAAAAGCAAAAGCTCCTGACAACAACATATATTTCAAGTGCCCAAACTCAGAGGCAGTTTCTCAAGAAGTCATTAGGCCAGCAGAGCTTAATTATTGTGGAGTGTTTACCCTGTCCCTTACTTTTGGAAACTCCTCTACCACGTCCATGGATGTGAACTCCTTATCATATTCCATTCCAGATAAGTATTCACAGATTTTCTAACACTTCTCCTCTAATTGTGTCTTACTTGGGGTGAAGGTAATGTCAAGGCATTGTTCTGGATGAAAGTGGGAAGATTTTTGTGTAGCACATATTTGCATACACATTGGATAAATTTTCCAATTTTCCATTCAAAATACTGAATCCCTGACATTAACACATACTCTACTAGATTCTGAATACTAATCCTAATATGTTGGAGAAAAATAACCCAAAAAGAATAGAACTACAAGCAGTTCAGAGGAGGCATGGTGTATAGTTGGACTTGCCTTTTGCATAATATAGGGTAGGAGTTATAAATCCAGTCAATTTTTTTTGGAAATAGTTCTCCATATGTTTTTAATGCCTATTCAGGACCTGTATTTTTATATGCACATATAGAATCCTACCTGTTACCACACGTTCATTCTTGTGTGGTGGCTGAATTGGCAGATACAAATTCTGACAAGGGATCACTCCTCCTAAACGCTGTTGGAATTGAAAATTCAACCTATGTGTGAGCTTCCTAGTTAAACAACATTATACATAAATCCATGTTCAGTAAAATGAATTTATTTGAATCTGTGCATGATATATATTTCTTGGTGATTTTCAATTGACATATAGTGCTACTTTTTAATGTCTGTGTATGTGTGTGTGTGTGTGTGTGTGTGCATGAGTGTGTGTGTATATATATATATATACACACACACACACACGCACACACACACTCTCCAGATTATTCAAAATATAAAATATATGTGTCTTATTTTACACTTCCTAAATTTTTCATATTCATGAATGTGGATTTATAATAATCTTTTCACAAGATTATTCTGAGAAATATTCACATACCTTACTAGAGTCTGACAACTAATCCTAAGATGATGGAGAAAAATAATGCAAACAGAATAGAAATACAAGAAGTTCAGTGGAGGCATGGTGTATAGTTGGACTTGCCTTTTGCATGATAAACGCTAGGTGTTATAAATCTAGTAAATTTTCAATTGAAATAATTCTTCATGTGTTTTTAAAATTAACAAATATGTGAATTCCTGTATCCCTTTCTCTGTATCCTATTCATCACATGTATTTTTACATGCACTTATAGAATCCTACCTGGTATCACAGGTACATATTTGTGAGGTGGCTGACTTGGCCGATACAAATTCTGAAAAAAGATCACTCCTCTTAAACGCTGTTGGAAACGAAAATTCAACCTATGGTTGAGTCCCCTGGTAGAACAACAATATACATAAATCCATGTTCAGTAAAATATATGTTTTGTCATCTGTGAATAATATATATTTATTGATGAATTTTGATTGGCATATATATTACTAATTTTTAATGTCTCTGTGTGTGTTTTGTGTATATATAAATATGTGTATATATATACAAATACACACTCTCCAGATTTTTCAAACTATGAAATATATGTGTCTTATTTAAATTCCCTAAATTCATTCATGTTCATGGACTTGGATTTATAATCAACTTTTCACAAGATTATTCTCAGAAATATCCATCCACCTGAAAAACATATTTGTATCCTAGTACTGAACACTAAGTTGAATGAATGGTGCATACAAAAACTAATATTTCTACAGTAACTGACCCAGTTTAACATCAATGCAAGTTGACGTTCAATTTTATTCAACACTGGTACTTAATATTTCTTCATATAATGGACATCATAGGATATATATTTCATCCACAAATTCACAAATTTATGGGCATTTGTTTCACTTACAATCAATTCCTGCTTTTGAACACATGTATTTCTCCAGGTGTCTTGATTGGTCTTTTCATTAGACTTCTTTCCAAACACATTTTTTTCGATTTCCATAATCAATTTTGAAGCAAAACTCACACACACTTCATGATAAACTATAACCCTAATATTACCAATAGATATATAACTGGTTTGAATGAATGTATGTACATAAATATAAAATTTCCTGTATATTTTCAGATATCAATTCAATCCATTATTTAAAGTTGAAAACAGTGATACTATTTATTCACAGTATGGTTTAGTCATGCATTATCTCTATATTCATAGAAAAAGGGTGCACCTATTTGTACCCCCAATACTAATTTATATGTCTTCAATATATTGCTCCTAGAAATGGTGGAAGAAATACTCATGTCATCTGATCTACATATATATTTTATCAGTGTAATATTCTGGACACAAAAAAAGCAAATGTCACACTTATGTTTGTACCAAATCCTAAAGAGAAAGTGTGCATGGATTACTAAAAACACCCATGTCCAGGTTGCCTAATGCTCTCAAATGTCTATCCTATTGGTGACTACATATTTGTTTCTTCCTAAGATTATATATTCAATCTCAAGCCTGTTGAATATGTCTAATCCTATCACTCACTATATACTTTGCCTGATTTCCTAATGTCTCTATTGATATCTGCTTTCCTACATATTTTTTCTAGTTCATCACTGTGACCGACTCTTCACATGTGCTGACATTTACATTCACTCTCTAACCAAAACTCTATTGCTAAAGAACTTTTGGTCCAAATCCTATACTCACTTTTCTATCTAAACCAACACTATCTTCCTAATCCTATCGACTATGCCTTTTTGACTGGATGTTCTCTTAGACATTCAATCAACCAAGGTACATGGTCCTTTGCCATTGTTTATCTATTTATTTGAGACATCTGTGCAGAACATAGTTCAAAGGTAAGTATCCCACTAAAGTGACCAATGCCCTTCTGGGCTTCAAATCTTACCTAGAATTCTGTTTTCATACTTATATTTCACCTCTATATTATTAAATATCACAGAATACCAATACCATTATTCATCCAGCAGAATGATTCCTAACCCTAATCAAACCTGTTATTAACCCTAATCATACACTGTTCCCTAATCTAACTTTACAAAAGAGCAGGCACAGAGTTGGTCTTACAATACAGGAATATAGGGAATCTTTCACCTGCTGAGAAGCTCAAAGGTCCATGTAGATATGATCCCTGGAGAAGATGTAGGGAACTATGAAGGACCTGAGAAAGCGAAAGTCCTATTACATGGCAAAAAAAACCTGGTCAGGACGAAGGGATGTGTCTGAACCAGCCTCTATCTTTTTAATGTAGAGAAGATAAACCAAACCAGGCCTGTGTGGAGAGCAGTTCCAAGTGCCTATGGTTAATATAACATTCTAACTTGTGAAATTGTCACAGGAAATAGGGGCAGCCTCCATCTCAAAGGACCGTTTGAAGAAACTGTTAGGACAAAGTGGTTGCCAAGGCAGTGACCTCATTCAGTTTCTGAAGGAAGTGACCTTACCTAATTTCCTTGGTGATGGAACTCTCTGAACTTGGAATCCAGGAAGCCAAGCACCCAGAGGCAGGCCCAGTCTCAGTCCCAGTGGTCTCACTTGTTTAGACTTACCAAGGACAGAGTCCGTCTTTCTTGGTAAATACTGATGTGAGTATGGCCAAATGCCAGGAGAGCTCTGAAGAGCGGCCTTTCCTAAGAACGCAGGTAGTGGCTCACTGCTGGGCCCTGACAACTTCACAGAGTTGGCCAAGTAGACCAGATCTTAGACAGGACAGGGCATTTCGGGGGAACAAAAAATGGCCCACCAGTCAGAGGACTCTCTGGATAGTCACATACCTACTTGGGGGAAAGAGGTATCTTTGTGGGTATGGGTGTGAGTTTGTGGTTTTGTCTCATGTTCTAAGAATACGTAGGAAAGGCAGTTTGTTTGGTTTGGAATGGACTGTGTCTAGTAAGTCCTTTGACAAGGCGAGTGTTTCTATGTCTGTGTATCCTACTGTGTCTGTGGTTGTAGATATTAGAAAAGAGAATGCATCAATGGATGTGTTATGTCTAGTAGAAAGCTTCTCAGCATTCATCCTCCCTAATTTATGAATGGACTGTGGCTTGCCTTATAGATGTACAACACCTACAATCTTCCTAAGTTCCTGTATTCTTCCTGATTTTGGCCTCTCTCTAGAATAGGCTCATGATTTTGTTTCCAAGTTATGTACCACCTCCAAGCTCTGTGACATGGCTATGTACTGGATAGCTGAAGGGAATGGGAGCATATCAGAAAACTCAGATATCAGTGTGACTAGGAGAGTCTCAGTGGAGAAACCCTGCTTTGGGTCTTTTGCTTACCTATTTGTCCGTTGCCCTGAATGTCAGGAAGGTCTTTGCCTCAGGTCGCCCCTTTGTGAAGCCTGAAGAAAACAGTTTTCAGATGGAAATGAATGGGCATCACCTTGGGCTCTTTGCTTAATTGCTTTGGAATGGGATGAGTCTGAATCAGCCTCTTGGTTCTGTGTGAGGCTGTGTCTTAGATTCTCAGCACCTGTTGGGTCTAAAGAAAGATCCCATGTGTGCATCCAAAACGAAAATGGCCAAAAGAGCAGTCATTGTGCATGAAGTCTCTCACCTTCCTCTGTAATGTTCCTTCCTCCGTCAAGTGAGAATAGGGATTCCTTGGGTCTAATGAGTTCTTCAAAGCTCTGTAGACTCTAGCCCATTGGTGCTTGGGTTTTCTCATAACTCCAATTCACATAAAGAATCTAAACTCAACAGTCAGTAGGCCACAAATTGGAGAAGTGAAGCAGTATTAACAGCAGGCATATTTAATCACTCCTGGTTCACAGGAAGGGAGTCCGGGCCTTTAGGCAAATGAGGGGTAAGGGAGCTTCTTTTGGACACTGTCTTGGGCTGTGCCTCTCAAGTAAACCTCCAGCCAGAGGTTATTATGAGTGTCTTTATGGAAGAAGATGAGGGCTAAGTGGGAGTGTTTTGGTTTTAAATGTGATCACTTGTGTGGCGGTTGGAAGAGATGATTGGTTACACCTGGGCTTCAACTCTGGTGTGATTCCACTTAGAGACTGATTTCTGGAACTGACCTCAGAGAAGTATTGCAATGAATTGTGTTGGGATTTTAGGAGGCCTCGCATGAGAGTCGCCCTTGGAAAATGAGTCTTTGCCCAGGGTTGCTTTCCACAGAGCACTGGAAATCTCAGCCAGGATATCACATTATTTTATTCTGAAAGACTTGGCAACCATAGTTGAGAGTCAAAACAAACAAGGACCTCACATTGTAGACCTAAATGGGCCTGGCTTCATGTGAACTTTTGGCCACTCTTTGGGAAGCCTTGCCTGTGAGAGTTCTCCAGATCTTTCATTGAAATGAGCTTTCTCACCATTTAATGGTTCCTAAATGAATTGAAACCCACAGTGCCTCCAACTTCATCCTTGAAAAATGGTTAGATAAATACCATGAAATGCTTAAAATTCCCATGAGCAGGTGGCACTGGAGAACCTTTGGATGTCCTGTTTCTGATCATAAGTATACCTGAAGGTGCCTTGATTGACTGGGTTTCATGAAAATAATATAGAAAAGACATGCTAGTAAGTTGGAGGCTGCTGAGTAGTGGACCTAGAGAAATTGTGGGCAGGTGTGTGATAAAAAATCTGTGGTGTGGCCATGTGGATATGCCATTGGCTTCCAAATGGATTAAGACTGATTTGGTGCAGCCAGCAGACCCTTCTATGTAAAGGCATCTTGTGATATTTAGAAGTTTCAGGGCAATGTTCAGAATCAGGTTACTATGCTCAAAGAGGCAAGCTTGTGGGATAGAAGCCTGGTTGGTGCATTTTCCTGCAGACCCTGACCCACCAAACGTGACAGAACTCCCTCCAGCACTGTGTCCCAGTTGAACTCCTTGTTTCGTGAAGCAAATACCAAACTCCCAGTGCAGCAGCAAGAAACACCACGAAAGATGGAGTATGAACAAATGGGTTCACAGTGCACATGGGGAGACACTTAGCCCCCAGTGGCCACAGTTTACCTACAAAGAGAGGATTTAGCAATGCTTCCTCATGTTCATTTTAAAATAAGTAACCATGTCCTCCAGGTCCCATAGATGCAGACCCAGCTTTGATGGTCTCACTACAATGGAAGCTAAAGCTCCTGAGAACAACATATATTACATGTGCCCAACCTCAGAGGGAGTTTCTTAAGAAGACTTTAGGCCAGCAGAGTTCCATGTTTGTGTGTGGTGAGCCGCTTCTGCAGATTATGGTCGCCATTGCAGGATGGTGCTGGCTCCACTGTGGTCTGTAACAAACAACTCCTTGTTTGGGAGAGTTGGTGCATGGTTTTTCAGCACCCTGTGAGAAAGTTCCACGTGGAAGCTTTGCATTGGGGCTTGGGATGCTTTATTAAGGCTGGAAGGGGCATCCAACAAGGAAGAAGAAGAAATATCAAGGGCCTGAATAAACTGCTGAAAGAAGATTCCTGAGTTGTGTCTTCCTTGCGGGCAAGGGGTCGCGACAAGTGGTGCTGAAAACCCGGGAACCAGAACATTCAGCAGTCAGGGGTGGTGCACCGGTTAGTCCCAGGTAAGTGGGACCCGCGGTCAAAGCGGAGGTTAGTCCCAGGTAAGTGGGACCCGCGGTCAAAGCGGGGATTAGTCCCAGGTAAGTGGGACCCGCTATCAAAGCGGCAGCTCCTCTGTAAAGCCAGAGAGAGCATTACATCTTATTGCAGCTGCACTGTGTACTTTCGCTCTTACTTTCACTTTTGTTTTTTGTGTGTCTTTTGTTGTGTCATGAGTGCCGTATCTTCAAGTCCGCTTCTCCTGGCCCTAAATAACCTGTTACGTTGCAAGGGCCTAGAAGTGAAACGTAGTACTTTACAGAGATTTTTACGGAAGACAGATATTGCTGCACCGTGGTTTGCGTTCTCGGGCAGCCTTACTCTACCTAGCTGGGATAAGTTAGGCACAGATCTTGACTTTGCTTCTGAACAGGGCATATTAGAGGGTGGGGTGATACCCCTTTGGAAGATGATCCGTAGTTGCCTCGCAGATGGCAGATGTCAGGAAGCACTTACTAAAGGACAAGAAGTTTTTGAGCAACTACATGAGGAAAAGTCTGAAGGATCACATAGTGAAGTGGCAGAGAACATTGGGAGTAAGAGTAGTGAGAAGGCAAAAGAGCCTGAAACTAAAAATAGGAGAAGGCTCTACCCAGACTTGGCTGAATTAAAAACACCTGAGAACACAAGCGGCTCAGAGAGTTCTGAGGACCTTGATATATTGTTACAACAACTACGAAAGATAAAAGTGAAGAAAAAGAAAAAAGGGATACAGGGCACGCAGGCCTACTGTAAAAAGGGGACGGGATCCAATATCGGTCAACAACACTCTGAGGAGGAGGAGGTAGAATATCTCAAAGAAGATATGGTGCCGGTTGCCCCACCCCCGTATGTGGGGGGGAGCCAAAATTCCGGGAGATATTTTCATGCGCAAGTTTGGAGGACAGTTAATACAGATATGGGACTTGCATACCCTGTATTTCATGACAATAACAGGGGAAGATATCATGAGCCTTTAGACTTTAAGAAAATTAAAACCTTGGCGGAATCTTTCCGCACTTATGGCGTGGATGCCGCTTTCACCCTTACTCAGGTGGAGGGACTTGCTAGATTTTTATGACTCCTTCAGATTGGGCTAGCCTTGTTCGGGCTTGTGTTTCTCCAGGTAAATATTTGGACTGGAGAGCCTTTCTGCTAGAGGGCGCTGTTGAGCAGGCCGCCCAAAACTATGCGGCGGGACACCCCCATTGGTACAAGGATATGCTTTTAGGACAAGGCAGATTTGCTAATCAACAGACAGGATTCCCTCCTTAGGCATATGATCAAATTAACAACATTTGCATTCGGGCATGGAAGCCACTTCCAAATAGAGGAGAGGTGTCTGGTTACTTGACTAAGATTCTGCAGGGCTCTACAGAACCCTTTTCAGATTTTGTAGCAAGGATGGTGGAGGCCGCTGGAAGGGTTTTTGGGGACCCTAATAGGCACCTACAGGGGCGTAAGCATCCTGTGCTAGCTCATCAAAAGCTTAACAGGTTTGGTCTGGGTTTTTCCTAGGGTCACTGGGGCTCAAATACCCATAACATGGCTCACCGAGGAGCCTGTTTGGGTGCCTCAGTGGCCTCTTCCCTCGGCTAAACTGGCAGCAGCCCATGATCTAGTCAAAGAACAACTTGATTTGGGTCACATCCAACCTTCTACTTCTCCATGGAATACTCCCATATTTGTCATTAAAAAAAAATCAGGGAAGTGGCGCCTACTGCATGATCTACAAGCAGTTAATGCTCAGATGCAACTTATGGGACCCATTCAAAGAGGGCTGCCTCTGCTCTCATCTGTTCCTCAAGGCTGGGATATAATTGTTATTGACATTAAAGACTGTTTCTTTTCCATTCCTTGGCATCCTAAAGATTCACAACGTTTTGCTTTCACCCTTCCCTCGTGTAATCACGAGGAACCAGATCAAAGGTTTGAGTGGGTGGTGTTGGCACAGGGGATGGCTAACAGTCCCACGATGTGCCAAATGTATGTGGGGAAGGCACTCGCACCTCTCAGACGTAAGTATTCCTCCACCAAGATCATTCACTATATGGATGATGTGTTATTGGCCGCAAAATTAGAACAGACAGTTTATGAGGCTTATAAAGAACTCGAGATGCTGTTGGCTCAACATGGACTGCACATCGCACCTGAAAAGGTTCAAACAGGGGATTCTATCAGGTATTTGGGAGCGACAATTGGGTATGACAAATTAAAACCACAAAAAATTACCATCAGGACTCAAGATTTCCAAACTCTAAATGATTTTCAAAAATTGCTGGGAGACATTAATTGGATAAGAGGATATTTACATATTCCTAATATTGTGCTCCAGCCTTTGTATGCTACTCTTAAGGGTGATCCAGATCTTGCTTCCCCTCGTAGCCTCATTACTGAGGCTAGAGCGGCCCTTATAAAAGTAGAAAAAGCTATACAGCATGCCACTCTATGCAGGCTCCAGAGTGATAAACCTTTCCAGTTATGTGTGCTTGCCACTATGCGGCAGCCTACTGGAGTACTGTGGCAAGATGGGCCTTTACTATGGATCCACCCACATGTATCCCCAGGAAAATCCTTAGAATATTATCCTGATGCTGTTGCAGCGTTGGCACTTAAAGGGATTCAACAAAGCATTCAATTTTTCGGCCAATCACCTTCTTCTCTTATCATACCCTACACTAAAGCTCAACTTAATGTTTTATGTGCTACTCTAGACAACTGGGCTATTCTGTGTTGCTCGTTTCAAGGGGGTATTGATAATCACTACCCTTCTCATCCATTACTCCATTTTGTTAAAGAACATCCCATCATTTTCCCTAAGGTAACTTCATCCAGTCCAATTCCGGGGGCTGTTAACATTTTTACTGATGGTTCCAAGTCTGGAATGGGAGCTTATGTAATTAATGACTCTCCCCCTCTCCAGCATCAATTTGCTCCTGGAAATCCACAATGGATAGAACTACAAATTGTTATTGAAGTTTTTAAACAGTGTTCTTTTCCTTTTATTCTTATTTCGGACTCCAGGTATGTGGTACAAGCACTAAAAGTCCTGGAGGCCGTGGGAGCTATTAGTGATGCCCACAATGTGTCTGCTTACTTTACTCAGCTTCAACAGCTTATCTCTAACCGCACTGCTTCTTTTTATCCAATGCATATCAGGGCTCACACCTCTCTTCCTGGTACGTTATCCCAGGGTAATGCCTGTGCGTGCGGACTTAGCCACTAGAGGTCAATTGATATGCTTGGCTTCCTCCTTAGAGGGGGCTAAGTTGTTTCACCAAATCTTCCATGTTAATGCATTAACGCTGCACAGGCATTTTTCCATTTCAAGAGCGGATGCTCGGCAGATAGTATTGCAATGTCCCCACTGTGTCACATTTCTTCATCCCCCTAATTATGGAGTAAACCCACGGGGATTAAAGCCATTGGTTGTTTGGCAAATGGATGTGACACATATACCTGACTTTGGTAACCTCAAGTATGTGCATGTTTCCATTGATACGTGCTCTGGAATTATCCATGCTTCTGCTTTATCAGGAGAAAAGGCACGTAATGTCATTACTCACTGATTAGAGGCATGGGCAGCATGGGGTGCACCTGCATCCCTTAAGACTGATAATGGACCTGCTTATACTGGCAGACAATTTACAGCTTTTTGTTCTACTATGGGAGTGCAACTTACTCATGGTTTGCCTTACAATCCTCAAGGACAAGGCATTGTTGAGTGTGCTCATCGCACCTTAAAGGAAACTTTACAAAAACAAAAAGGGGGAATAGGAGCTGAACACACTCCTAAAGAACGCCTGTCCTTAGCTCTCTTTACCATTAATTTTTCGAATTTGGATATTCATGGTGGCTTTGCGGCCGATAGACATGTGTCCCCTCAGCCCTCTGTGATTGGCTATGTTAAGTGGAAGGATGTTCTTACGGGCCAATGGAACGGCCCTGACCCCGTGCTGACATGGGCACGAGGATCTGTATGTGTTTTTCCCCAGGATCGTACGGAACCATTGTGGGTCCCTGAACGCTTGACAAGAAGAGTCTCGACATCAACTGACCAGCAACAAGAGATACCACAACAATTCTGTGATGAGGATCTTCATTCTGCTAAGTGCTCTGGCTCTGGTGCTGGTGCCGATGGCACAGGCGACACCAATGCGGTGGTGGGAAGTGGCACGGGCATGGCCAATGCCGATGCCGGTTCATGGTAATTCTAGTGTCCTCCCCACTCTTTTTTCTACCTCATGTGAGATGTCTGCTCCCTGTGCCTCTCCTAGAGGGGACATGGAGAGAATTTTTAATCAATCTCAAGTTAATCTAACAGGAGTTTTTTGTTTCAGACTTAAAAACGCTAATTGCATTAGCCTTAAGACCAAAAATTTGACTAACTGGGAGGACCCATTGTGGTCCAATCAGGTCTCAGGGAGCATTATCAGTGCTGTATTGAGCAAGGTAGCTTCGGGGAAGCAATCAGGCTCAGGAACCCCCGCAAACAGTAGCTCTGCTATTAACATAACTACCTTGGCTATTATCTCCGAGGTACTAATCCCAGTGCCTCCTTCTTCTAGTAGTATTCATGATGCCACTCATTTCAAGGCCTCTCATTACTGTTCCCCTAATCTTGGTTTCCCCACAACATTTACGCCTTGTCAGGATCATTCTTGGGAGAAACATCAAGTTGCTAAAGGTTTCTCCCTTTCCCCCTCTCTTAAGAGGTATGTTTATAACTTTAACAATAGTGCCAGCTCCTCTACAGGAGTAGGTTGGTCCTGGTTTCAATGGCTGATTTCCAATGAAAAGGGGGCTTCAGCCGATATTTCTGCATTGGCTCAGTTGGTAGGAGCCAAAAGATGGCTGACTAATGTTTCTGGTACTGTTAGGGAAAGTGAACGAGGTAATAGACTTACATCTGTTTCATTCAACTCTCTGTTGTATAATGCCACAATGCCTCCTGCAATGGTCTGTGTCCAATCCCCCTTCTTATTCCTTTTGGCTAAGGCCACCTTGTTGGGGATGCTGGATTGTTCTCATACTACCAGTCTCTTATCTGAGTGTTGGAATGGTTCCTGGACTGTAGCAGTGGTTATGAAAATTCCAACTTTTGTCCCAATCCCGGTCACTGCGGATCATGATAAATTCCCTATTGTTGAGCTACTTAGAGTCCACAGAGATTTTGGAATCACAGCGGCTATAGTGACAGCCGTGGCGGTATTTGCTGCTGCAGCGGTTACGGCCGGAGTGGCTATGGCCAATCAAGTACAAACTGCTGCCACCATTAATCAAGTTGTCCAACAAACTTCCACCATACTTGAATCCCAAAATACAATTAATCAACATATTTTGTCAGGGATTTTAGCTGCCAACCAAACAATAGATTTACTCCAAGCTCAGGTAGAAGAATTGGCTGACTTAGTGCTTTTGGGTTGTGTTGACCAACGTGCACATTTATGCATAACCTCTGTCAGATTTAATGATTCCAGGAATGTTTCCCGCATCATTGGCGAATATTTGGCTGGAAATTGGTCCATGGAAGCAGAAGACATGATCCACTCTCAACTAACCCAGATAGGTGTCTTGAATAACACCCGTGTTGATCCCGTAACTTTGGGTCAATTCACCGATTGGATATCTTCTGCTTTTTCCTTTTTTAAACAGTGGGTGGGGGTAGGCATTTTTGGTGCAATGTGTTTCTTCGGTATGTTTCTCTGTTTGTGGTTTCTCTGTTGCCTCAAGGCCCGCAATGCTCACGATAAGGCTATGATCATCCAAGCTCTTGCAGCTTTAGAAAATGGCAATTCACCTCAAGTCTGGCTTGCGCATCTTAAACAGTAAATCTTTGACATGGTCGTTGCACCCCAAGTTATTATAACATTGCACTGGGATCGGCATTTCTTTCCTCGTTATTCTCTTAGTGTTGGAAAGCCCTTGCACTCTGCCAGTCTTGCTGCCATTGCACACAGGTGGGTTTCCACACTAAAGCTTCTCTATCGCCTTAAAGTCCGTGCCTTTCTTTCAGGGTGCTGTCAACTCGTTTGTCGTTGTGTACAGCCACAGTTCAGCCTCAGCTGTCCCCCTTCGTCCACCTTCGTCATGATACAGGATGCGAGGCAAGGCACTGCACTTGAGTGATCCTTGAAGTGGACCTCAAGGAGAGCATGTCCTATTGCATGCGGGTTTGATGTCCACGCCCCGCCCCACGAAAAAGGCGTCCGCTGAAATGGCTTCAGATCTGGGGAAGGACCCTCCTTAGGACTGAGCCATACTATGCAGCCACTTCTGCACAGTGGGATAGGACCTCTACTCTCGCCTGTATTGTTTTCAGAAAACAGAAAGGGGGAACTGTGGTGAGCCACTTCTGCAGATTATGGTCGCCATTGCAGGATGGCACTGGCTCCACTGTGGTCTGTAACAAACAACTCCTTGTTTGGGAGAGTTGGTGCATGGTTTTTCAGCACCCTGTGAGAAAGTTCCACGTGGCAGCTTTGCATTGGGGCTTGGGATGCTTTATTAAGGCTGGGAGGGGCATCCAACAAGGAAGAAGAAGAAATATCAAGGGCCTGAATAAACTGCTGAAAGAAGATTCCTGAGTTGCTTCTTCCTTGTGGGCAAGGGGTCTCGACATTTGTGGAGTGTTTACATTGTCCCTTACTTTTGGAAACTCCTCTACCACCCCCAAAATTGTGAAAATTGAGCAGTTTTCATTGCAGATATATATTCACAGATTTTTCTAACTCTTCTCCTCTAACTGTGTCATACTTGGGGCGAAGGTAATGTCACAGCATTGTTCTGGATGAGATTGAAAAGATTTTTGTGTAGCAAATATTTGCATACACATTGGATCCATTTTTCAATTTTCCATTTGAAATACTGAATACATGACACTATCCCATACCCTACTAGCCTTTGACTATTCATCCTAATATGATGGAGAAAAATAACCTAAACAGAATACAAATACAAGCAGTTTAGAGGAGGCATGGTATATAGTTGAACTTTCCTTTTGCATGATAAACGGTAGGTGTTATAAATCTAGTCAATTTTTAATTAAAATAGTTCTCTATGTGTTTTTAAAATTAACTACTATGTGAATTCCTCTCTCCCTTTCTCTGTAGCCTATTCATCATCACATGTATTTTTATATGCACTTATAAAATCCTACCTGGTATTATAGGTACATTTTTGTGAGGTTGCTGACTTGGCAGGTACAAATTGTGAGAAGAGATCACTCCTCCTAAACGCTGTTGGAACTGAAAATTCCACCTATAGGGGAGCTTCCTAGTAGAACAACATTATACATAAACTCATGTTCAGTAAAATAAATATTTTTACATATGTGGATGATATATATTTAAAGATGAATTTCGACTGGCATATATATTAGTACTTTTTAATGTCTCTGTGTGTGTTTTGTGTATATATGTATATATATATATATATATATATATATATATATATATACACTCTCCAGATTTTTCAAACTATGAAATATATGTGTCTTATTTAAATTCCCTAAATTCATTCATGTTCATGGACTTAGATTTATAATCAACTTTTCACAATATTATTCTTAGAAATATTCATCCACCTTAAATACATATTTGTTTACTAGTAGTGAAAACTAACTTCAGTGAATGGTGTATACAAATCCTAATAATTCTACAGTAATTGACCCAGTCAAACATCAATGCAAGTATATTCCTATGGGACATGATATGTAATTTGATGTTTATTTTTATTCAACATTGGTACATTATTATTTCTTCAGCTTTTGCACATCATAGGATATATATTTCATCCACAAGTGAGCAAATTTATAGGCATTTGTTTCAACTTTAATCACTTCCTGCTTCAGAACACATGTATTGTCAGGGTTTCTTGACTGGATTTTTCATGAGACTTCTTTCCAAACACATTATTTTCGATTTCCAAAATCACTTTAGATGCAAAACTCACACACTCTTCATGATAAACCAAAACACTAATATTACCATTAGATGAATAACTGGTTGGAATGAATGATTGTATATCCATATAAGATTTCCTGTAATTTTTCAGATATCAATTCAAACCATTATTTAAAGTTGGAACAAGTTATATTATTTATTAACAGTATGGTCTATTCATGCTTTATCTCTATATTCATAAACACAGGGTACACCTATTTTTACCCCCAATACTAATTTATACGTCTTCAATATGTTGCTCCCAGAAATGGTGGAAGAAATACTTATGTCACCTGATTTATGTATACATTTTATCACAGTAATATTCTGGACAAAAATTGTAAAGGTCACACTTATGATTCTACCAAAGCCTAAATGGAAAGTGAACATAGATTACTAAAAACATCTATTTCAAGGTTTCCTAATGCTCTCAAATGTCAATCCTATTGGTAACTACGTATTTCTTTCTTTCTAAGATTATATATTCAAACTCAACCCTGTTGAAAATGTCTAATCCTCTCACTCACTTTATACATTGCCTGATTTAGTAATGTCTCTATTGATATCTGCTTTTCTACATATTTTCCCCAGTTCACGATAGTGACTGACTCTTCATATGTGCTGACATATACATTCGCTCTCTAACTAAATCCCTATTGCTAAAGAACTTTTGGTCCAAATCATATACTCACTCTTCTTCCTAAACCTACCGACTATCTTTCAAATCCTAATGACTATCCTTTTTTGAGTGGATGTTCTCTTCTACATTCAATCTTCCAAGGTACAAGGTCCTGTGCCATTGTATATCAAATTTTCTGAGACATCTGTGCAGAACATAATTCAAAGCTAAGTATCCCAATCAAGGGCCCAATGCCCTTGTGGGTTTTAAATCATACCTAGATTTCTGTTTTCATAATTATATTTCACCTCTACATTCTTGTAAATATCGCAGGTTCCCAATACAATTATTCATGGAGCAGAATGATTTCTAACCCAAATCAAACCTGTTATTAACCCTAAACATACACTGTTCCCTCAATCTCATTTTACAGAAGAGCAGGGACAGAGTTGTTCTTACAATACAGGAAAGTAGGGGACATTCAACCTGCTGAGAACCTCAAAGGTCCATGCAGAAATGATACCTGGAGAAGTTGTAGGCAGGTATGAAGGACCTAAGAGAGCAAAGGCCAATTTGCATGGCAAACAACCTGGTCAGGATGAAAGGATGTTTCTGAATCAGGCTCTCTCTTCTTATTGTGGAGAAGATGGACCAAACCAGGCCTGTGTGGAGAGCTGTTCCCGGGTGCCTATGATTGATATACCATTCTAACTTGTGAAAGTGTTAGAGAAAGTAGGGACAGCCACCATCTCACTGGACCTTTGGAAGCAATTGTTAGGACAAAGGGGTTGCCAAGGCAGTGACCTCATTCAGTTCCAAAGAAAGTGATGTACCTCATTTTCTTGGTGATGGAACTCTCTGAACTTGGTATCCAAGAAGCCAGGCACCCAGATGCATTCCCAGTCCCAGTCCCAGTGGGCTCACTTGTGTGGATTTACCAAGGACAGTTAGTCTTTCTTGGTACCTACTGATGTGAGGATGGCAAAATGCCAGGAGAGCTCTTAAGAGGGACCTTTCCTGATAAAGCAGGTAGTGGCTCACCACTTTTTCCTGACAACTTCACAGTGTTGGCCAAGGAAACAAGAGAGGGTACAGGCCATTTCGGGGGAACATAGTATGGCCCACCAGTCAGAGGAAACACCGGATAGTCAAAGACTTACTTGGGGGAAGGAGGTGCCTTTGTGAGTGTGGGTTTGTTGTTTTCTCTCATGTTCTGAGAATAGGTAGGAAAGGCGTTTTTTTGTTTTGTTTTGTTTGTTTGTTTGTTTGTTTGGAGTGAACTGTTTCTAGTAAGTCGTTTGACAAGGTGAGTGTTTCTATGTCTGTGTATCCCACTGTGTCCGTGGTTGTAGACACGAGAAAAGACAATGCAACAATGGATGTGTCCTGTCTACTAGAAAACTTCCCAGAATTCATCCTCTCTAACTTATGAATGGAGTGTGGCTTTCCTTATGGATGGGCAAAACCTACTACCTTCCTAAGTCCCATTTTTTCTTCCTGAATTCTGGCCACTCTCCAGAATAGGATCATGGATTTGTGTCCAAGATAGGTGCCAACTCCAACGTCTGTGACATGGCCTTGTACTGGATAGCTGAATGGAATGGCCAGTATCTCAGAAAACTCAGATATCAGTGTGACCAGGAAACTCTCAGTGGAGAAACCCTGCTTTGGGTCATTTGCTAACCTATTGTTCTGTTGCCCTGAATTTCAGGAACGTCTTTGCCTCAGGCCACCCCTTTATGAACCCTGAAGAAAACAGTTTTCAAATGTAAATGAATGGGCATCACCTTGGATTCTTTGCTTAATTTCTTTGGAATAGGATGTGTCTGAATCAGCCTCTTGGCCCTGTGTGAGGCTGTGGCTTATATTCTCAGCACCTGATGGATCTAAAGAAAGATTCCATGTGTGCATCCAAAACCAAAATGGCAAAATGTTCAGTCATTGTGAATGAATTCTATTGCCTTCCTCTGTTAGGTTCCTGAAATCCATCAAGTGAGAATAGGGATCCTTTGGGTCAAATGAGTTCCTCAAATCTCTGCAGAAGGGCTTGTCTTTTCTCCTGATTCCAATTCACATAAAGAATCTAAACCCCACAGTCAGAAGGCCTCAAATTGGAGAAGCGGAGCAGTATTAAGGGCAGGAATATTTGATCACTCCGGTTTCACAGGAAGGGTTTCCAGCCCACCCTGACTTTAGCCAAATGAGGGACATGGAGCTTATTTTGGACACTCTTTGGAATGTGCCCCTCATGGAAAGCTCCAACCAGAGGTTATGATGAGTGTCTACATGGAAGAAGATGGAAGCCATGTGGGAGTGTTTTGGTTTTAATTGTGGTCATTTGTTTGGCGGTGTGGAGAGATGACTGGGTCAACCTGGGCTTGAACTCTGGTGTGATTCCCCTTAGAGACTGCGTTCTGGAACTGACTCAGAGAAGTATTGTCATAAATTGTGTTGGGATTTTATGAGGCCACGCATGAGAGTCGCCCTTGGAAACAGAGAGCTTGGCCCAGGGTGGCTTTCCTCAGAGTACTGGGAATCTCAGCCAGGATATCACAGGATTTTATTCTTTAATACTTGGCAGCAATAGTTGAGAGTCAAAACACACATGGAACTCATATTGGAGAACTCAATGGGCCTGGCTTCATGTGACCTTTTGTCCACTCTTTTGGAAGCCTTGCCTGTGAGAGTTCTCCAGAGCTTTCTTTGAAATGAACTTCCTCAACTTTTAATGGTTCCTGAATGAATTGAAACCCACAGTGCCTCCAACTTCATCCTTGAAAAATGGCTACATAAATACCATGAAATTTTTTAATTCCCATGACCTGGTTGCACTGGAGAACCTTTGGATGTTCTGTTGCTGATCATGAGTGTACCAGACCGTGCCTTGTTTGACTGGGTTTCATGAAAATGGTGTAGAACAGAGATGCCAGTATATTGAAGCCTGCAGAGTAGTGGGCCAAGAGCTGTGGTGTGCAGGTGTGTGAAAAAATATCTGTGGTTGAGACATGTGGATCTCCCATTGACTTCCAAATAGCTTGTGGCTAACATGGTGCAGCCAGCAGGCTCTTTCTTGTAAAGGCATCTTTTTATATGGAGAGGTTTCAGGGCAATCTTCAGAATAGGGTTGCTATGGTCAAGGAGAAAGCTATGTGGGATAGAAGCCTGTTTGGTGCATTCTCCTGCAGACCCTGACAAACCACATGTGACATAACTCCCTCCAACACTGTGTCCCAGATGAACTGCTTGTATTTCATGAAGCAAATACCAAACTCCCAGTGCAGGAGCAAGAAACACCATGGAAAGTGGAGGATGACCAAATGGCTTCACAGTCCACACGGGGAGACACTTACCCACAGTGGCCACAGTTTACATACAAATGGAGAATTCGGCACTGCTGTCTCATGTTCATTGGACATAGATGCAGGGTCAGCTTTGATGTTCTCACTACAAAGGAACATAGTTTCTGACAAGCTCCTGAGAACAACAAATATTTCAAGTGTCCAACCACAGAGGCAGTTTCTCAAGAAGTATTATTCCAGCAGAGCTCCATGTACGTGGAGTGTTTACCCTGTCCCTTAGTTTTGGAAATTCCTCTACCACCTCCAAGGTTGTGAACTCCTGATTATTTTCCATTGCAGATATGTATTCACATATTTTCTAACTATTTTCCTCTAATTGTGTCTTACTTGGGGTGAAGGTAATGTAAAGGCATTTTTCTGGATGAGAGTTGGAAGATTTTTGTGTAGCACATATTTGCATACACATTGGATACATTTTCCTATTTTCCATTCGACATACTGAATCCCTGACAATAACCCATACCCAACTAGACTCTTACTGATAATCCTAATATGATGGAGAAAAATAACCCAAACAGAATAGAAATACAAGCAGTTCAGTGGATGTATCACATATATTTGGACTTGCCTTTTGCATAACAAATTGTAGGTGTTACAAATCTTGTCAATTTAAATGATATAGTTCTCCATGAGTTTTTAAAGTTAACAACTATGTGAATTTCTGTCTCCCTTTTTCTGTAGCCTATTCAGCACATGTATTTTTATATGCACATATAGAATCCTACCTGGTATCACAAGTACATTATTGTGAGTGCATGCATTGGCAGATACAAATTGTGAGAAGAGATCAGCCCTCCTAAACACTTTTGGAATTTAAAATTCAACCTATGGGTGGCCTTCCTAGTGGAATATTATACATAAATCCATTTTCATTAAAATATAAATTTTTCCATCTCTGGAGGATATATATTTCATGATGAATTTCGATTGGCATATATATTGCTACATTTTAATATCTCTATGTGTGTGTTTTGTATATATATATATATATATATATATATATATATATATATATATATATATATATATATATACTGTCCAGATTTTTCAAAATATGAAATATATGTGTCTTATATACACTCCCTGAATTTATTCATGTTCATGTATGTGGATTTATAATCAACTTTTCACAAGATTTTTCTCAGAAATATTCATCCACGTGAAATACATGTTTGTTTCCTAGTACAACAAACTCACTACAGTGAATGGTGGTTACAGATCCTAATATTGCTACACTAACTGACTCAGTTTAACATCAATGCAAGTAGATTCCTATGGGACATGGTGTGTATTTTGAGGTTCATTTTCATTCAACACTGGTATATTACTATTTCTTAAGTTTTTGAACATCATAATATATATATTTCATCCACAAGTTCACAAATTTATAGGCATTTGTTTCAGTTTCCATTATTTCCTGCTTCAGAACACATGATTTCCTCCAGGTTTCTTGACTGGCCTTTTCATGAAACTTCTTTCCAAACACATTATTTTCGATTTTCATAATCAATTTTAAAGCAAACCTCACACACTCTTCATGATAAAGCATAACCCTAAATTACCATTAGATGTATAACTGGTTGTAATGAATGGATGTATATCAATATAAAATTTCCTGTATATTTTCAGATATCAATTCAATCCATTATTTAAAGTTGGAGCCAGTTATATTATTTATTCACAGTATGGTCTATTCATGCATTTTCTCTATATTCAGAGACACAGGGCACACCTATATTTACTCCCAAAATTAATTTATATGTCTTCAAAAACTTGTTTGCAGAAATGGTGGAAGAAATACTCATGTTCCCTGATGTACATATACATTTTATCACAGTAATATTCTGGACACAAAATGCAAAGTCACATTTATGATTGTACCAAATCCTAAATGGAAAGTGAGCATGGATTACAAAAATCATCCATCTCCAGGTTGCCTAATGCTCTCAATTGTAAATCCTATTTGTGACTATATATTTGTTTCCTCCTAAGATTATATACTCAACCTCAAGCCTGTTGAAAATGTCTAATCCAATCACTCACTTTATTCTTTTCCTGATTTCCTAATATCTCTGTTGATATCTACTTTCCTACATATTTTCCCCAGTTCATCTTTGTGACTGACTCTTCACATGTTCTGACATTTACATTCACTCTCTACTCGAAACCCTCTTGCGAAAGAACTTATGGTCCAAATCATTTACTCACTCTTCTTCCTAAACCTACCGAAGATCATCCTAATCCTACTGACTATCTTTTTTTGACTGGATGTTCTCTTCTACATTCAATTATCCAAGGTACAAGGTCCTATGCCATTGTATATGGATTTATCTGAGATAACTGTGCGGAACATAATTCAAAGATAAGTATCCAACTCAAGGGCCCAATTTGCCCTTCAGGGCTTCAAATCTTACTTAGATTTCTGTTTTCATAATTATATTTCCCCTTTCTTGTAAATATCACAGGTTTCAAGTACCATTATTCATCCCACAGAATGATTCCTAACTCAAATTGAACATGCTATTAACCCTAAACATACACTGTTCCCTCAATCTAACTTTACAGAAGAGCAGGATCAGAGTTGGTCTTACAAAAGAGGAATGTAGGGGATCTTCCACCTGCTGAGAACCTCAAAGGTCCATGCAGAAATAATCCCTGGAGAAGTTGTAGGCAGCCATGAAGAACCTGAGAGAGCACAAGTCATCTTCCATGGCAAACATCCTGGTCAGGATGAAGGTTTGTGTCAGAATCAGCCTTTCTCTTCTTAATGTAGAGAAGATGGACCAAACCAGGCCTGTGTGGAGAGATGTTCCTGGGTGCCTATGGTTGATATACCATCCTAACTTGTGAAAGTGTCACAGGAAGTAGGGGTAGCCTCCATCTATTGGGACCGTTGAATGGAACTGTTAGGACAAAGTGGTCGCCAAGGTAGTGACCTCAGTCTGTTCCTGAATGAAGTGACCTACCTCACTTTTTTGGTGATGGAACTATCTGAACTTGGGATCCAGGAATCCAGGCACCCAGAGCGAGTCCCAGTCCCAGTTCCAGTGGGCTCAGTTTTTTGAAATAACCAAGGACAGTGTCAGTCTTCCTTGGTACCTACTTATGTGAGGATTGCCAAATGCCAGCAGCGCTCTGAAGAGTGTACTTTTTCAGAAAGCATGTAGTTGTTCATCGCTTGCTCCTCACAACTCCTCAGAGTTGGCCAAGGAGACCAGATCTGAGACAGGACAAGCCATTTCGGGAAAACATAGTAGGGCCCACGAGTCATTGGACACTCCTGATGGTCACAGACCTATTTGTGAAAACGAGGTGCCTTTGTGGGTGTGGGTGTGAGTTTGTGATTTTGTCTCATGTTCTGAGAATAGGTAGGAAAGGTGGTTTGTTTGGTTTGGAGTTGACTGTGTCTGGTAAGTCCTTTGAGGAGCCGAGTGTTTCTATGTCTGTCCATCTCTCTGTGACCTTGGTTGTAGATATTAGAAAAGAGAATGCATCAATGAATGTGTCCTGTGTAGTAGAAATCTTCCCAGAATTCATCCTACCCAATTTATGAAAGGAATTCAGCTTGCCTTATGGATGGGCAATGCCTACTATCTTCCTAAGTTTCTCTTTTCTTCCTGAATTTTGCCACTCTCCAGAATAGGATCATGGTTTTGTGTCCAAATTATTTACCACCTCCAATCTCTGTGACATAGCCATGTACTGGATAGCTGAAGGGAATTGGAGCATCTCAGAAAACCCAGATATCAATGTGACCAGGAAAGTCTCAGTGGGGAAACCCTGATTTGGGCCTACTGCTTACCTATTCTTCTGTTGCCCTTAATGTCAGGAAGGCCTTTGCCTCTGGCCACACCTTTGTGAAGCCTGAACAAAACAGTTTTCAAATGGAAATGAATGGACATCACCTGTGGCTCTTTGCTTAATTGCTTAGGAAAGGGATGTGTCTGAATCAGCCACTTGGCCCTGTGTGAGGCTTTGGCTTAGATTCTCAGCACCTGATGGATCTAAAGAAAGATCCCATGTTTGCATCCATAACCAAAATGGCAAAAAGTGCAGTAATTGTGGATGAAGTCTCTCGCCTTCCTCTGTAAGGTTCCTGACCTCCATCAAGTGAGAATAGGGATCCTTTGGGTCAAATGAGCTCTTCAAATCCCTGCAGAGTCTAGCCCATAGTTGCTTGTGTTGTCTCATGACTCCAAATCACATACATAATCAATACATGACAGTGAGTAGGCCTCAAATTGGAGAAGCACAGCAGTATTTAGGGCAGGCCTATTTGATCACTCCTGTTTCACAGGAAGTGTTTCCAGGCCACCCAGACTTTAGGCAAATGAGGGGCAAGGAAGTCTATTTTGGACACTGTCTTGTGCTGCACCCCTCATGGAAACATACAGCCAGAGGTTATGATGAATGTCTATATGGATAAAGATGAGGGTCATGTGGGAGTGTTTTGGTTTAAATTGTGGTCATTTGTGTCGCAGTTGGAAGAGATGACTGGGTCCACCTGCTCTTGAACTCTGGTGTGATTTCCCTTAGAGACTGAGTTCTGGAACTAACCTCAGAGAAGTATTGCCATGAATTGTGTTGGCATTTAAGGAGGCCATGCATGAGAGTCACCCTTGGAACCTGATATCTAGTCCCAGGTGGCTTTCCAGAGAGCACTGGAAATCTCAGCCGGAATATCACATGATTTTATTCTGAAAAACTTGGCAGCCATAGTTGAGAGTCAAAACACACATGGACCTCACATTGTAGACCTCAACAGCGCTGGCTTCATGTGACCTTTTGGACACTCTTTGGGAAACCTTGCCTGTTATCATTCTCCAGAGCTTTCATTGAAATGAGCTTCCTCACCATTTAATGGTCCCTGAATGAATTGAAACCCACAGTGCCTCCAACTTCATCCATGAAAAATGGCTAGATAAATAAAATAAAATTTTTGAAATTCCCATGACCAGGTGGCACTGGAGAACCTTTGGATGTCCTGTTGCTGATCAAGAGTGTACCAGACAATTCCTTGATTGACTGGGTTTCATGAAAATGGTGTAGAACAGAGATGCCATTAAGTTAGAGCCTGCAGAGTAGTGGGCCTAGAAAGTGGTGTGCAGTTGTGTGATAATACATTTGTGTTGTGGCCATGTAGATCTGCCATTGGCTTCCAAATTGCTTGTGACTGACATGGTGCAGGCAGGAGACCCGTATATGTAAAAGCATGTTTTTATATGGAGAGGTTTCAGGGCAATGTTAAGAATCAAGTTTCTATGCACAAGTTGGCAAGCTATGTGGAAAGAAGCCAGGTTGGTGCATTCTCCTGCAGACCCTGACCCACCGCAAGTGACAGAACTCCGTCTAGCACTGTGCCACTGTTGAACTTCTTGTATTTTGTGAAGGAAATACCAAACTCCCAGTGCAGCAGCAAAAAACACCACGAAAAGTGGAGGATGACCAAATGGTTCCACAGTCCCCACAGAGAGACACTTAGACCCATGTGGCCACTGTTTACCTACAAAGAGTGAATTCAGAACTGCTGCCTCAAGTTTACTGGAAAATAAGAAACCATATCCTTCAGGTCACATAGATGTAGACCCAGCTTTGATGGTCCCACTACAAAGAAAGCTAAAGCTCCTAAAAATAACATATATTTCAAGTGCCCAACCTCAGAGGAAGTTTCTCAAGATGTCTTTAGGCTAGCAGACCTCCATGTTTGAGGAGTGTTTACCATGTCCCTTACTTTTGGAAACTCCTCTACCACCTCCAAGGTAGTGAACTCCCGAGAATTTTCCATTCCAGATATGTATTCACAGATTTTCTAACACCACTGTTCTAACTGTGACTTACTTCAGACGAAGGGAATGTCAAAGCTTTGTTCTGGATGAGAGTGGGATGATTTTTGTGTAGCACATATTTGCATACACATTGGATTCATTATCGTATTTTCCATTTGAAATATTGAATCCCAGACAGTAACCCATAACAAACTAGACTCTGACTACTAATCCTAATATGATGCAGTAAAATAACCCAAACAGAATAGAAATGCAAGCAGTTCAGTGGAGGCATGGTGTAGAGTTGGACTTGCCTTTTGCATAAAAAAGGGTAGGTGTTATAAATATAGTCAATTTTCTGTTGAAATAGTTCTCCATGTGTTTTTAATGTTAACAAATATGTGAATTCCTGTCTCCCTCTCTCTGTAGCCTATTCAGCTCATGCATTTTTATATACACATATAGAATACTACCTGGTATCACACGTACATTTTTGTGAGGTGGCTGACGTGGCAGATACAAATTGTGAGAAGAGATCACTCCTCCTAAATGCTGTTGGAACTGAAAATTCAATGTATGGGTAAACTTGCTAGTTCAACAACATTATGCATAAATATATCTTCAATAAAATGAATATTTTTGGATCTGTGGATGATATATATTTCATGGTGAATTTCGATTGATATATATATATATTGCTATTTTTAATGTCTCAGTGTGTGTGTGTGTATACACACAAACTCTCCAGATTTTTCAAAATATGAAATGTATGAGTCTTATTATACACTCCCTAAATTAATTAATATTCATATATGTGGATTTATAATCAACTTTTCACAAGATTATTCTCAGAGATATTCATCCACCTGAAATACATATTTCTTTCCTAGTACTGAAAACTAACTTGAGTGAATGGTGCATACAAATCCTAATATTTCTACAGTAACTGACCCAGTTTAACATCAATTCAAGTAGATTCCTATGGGACATGATGTGTATTTAACGTTAATTTTTGTCAACACTGGTACATTACTATTTCTTCAATTAATGCACATCATAGGATATATATTTTATCTACAAGTTAGCAAATATTTAGGCATTTGTTTCTCTTTCAATCACTTCCTGCTTCAGAACACATGTACACTTCCGGGTTTCTTGACTGGTCTTTTCATGAGACTTCTTTCCAAACACATCATTTTCAATTTCCATAATCACTTTTGAAGCAATACTCACACACTCTTCATGAGAATCCATAACCCTAATATTACAATTAGATATATAACGGGTAGGATTAAATGTATTATATCAATATAAGATTTTCTATATATTTTCAGATATCAATTCAATCCATTATTTAAAGTTGGAACCAGTTATATTATTTATTCACAGTGTTGTCTATTCATGCATTATCTCTATATTCATAGACACATGGTTCACCTATTTCTATCCCCAATACTAATCCATACATCTTCATTATATTGCTCCCAGAAATGGTGGAAGAAATACTCCTGTCACCTGATCTACATATACATTTTATTACAGTAATATTCTGGACACACAAAGGAAAGTTCACACTTATGATTGTACCAATGTAAAGGTCGGCCGAGCATTGGAGGAAGAAACCAGGAAGAGACTGTCTCATGAAACAGCAAAGGGCTTTTGGGGGGTCCAGCATGCTGGGGCTCAGAGCTCACTTGAATAGAGAAGAGAGCCCTGAGAACATCTTAAGCAGAGCTTATGTACTTTACTTGGTGAGGGCAGGGAGGGAAATTTATTGATTGGTCAGGTCGAGTGAGTGGTTTGCGTGCCCATGGGAGAGGGAGTACATTCTGCAGTTTGGCAGTTGGGGACAGCACATTCTGGGAACAAGATTAGCAAACAGTTCTCAAGATTTCAACAGTGTTTTGTTAAGCATACAGAAAAACAGGTATTACAAGTACCTATTTTATTAACCTTTCATTCCCCACTTCTCATTCTGGTTACTTTTAATCATAAAAGTGATCATTGGGGGGTCTCTGATTTTATGTCTCCTAGTGAGGTATATTGTTGTCTGATTACCATAAGTTTAACTTATCCAATTTGAGCTTGTAGAAAAGAAACTACACGGTTGAGCAAACAGGTTCCTACAATTAGCATTAATATGAGGATTGTTAATGGACTGGCCAGGGTTGATAAAAGCGTGGGTAACCAGGGGGACTATGTGAACAAAGACACAAACCAACCTTTATGTGCCCCTCTCCTTTGTTGATGCTCTTCAAGGCATCTTTTTAACTTACTCATAAATTTTTTTACAACTCCAGTATGGTCGGCATAAAAACAACATTCTTCCCTCAATTCAGCACAAAGGCCCTCTTCTCTCATGAAGAGGAGGTCCAACCCTCGCCTGTTCTGTAAAACAAATTCCGAGAGAGAGGTTTAAGAGAATGGTCTGAGAATGAGAAAGGAGAGATGTAAAAGAATAATGGGAAAGGGGTTTGGGATTTTCCAGGCAACAAAATGTTGAGCAGTAGAACACGTAGAGCAGAGGAGAAGACAGGAGTGAGTATCCCAAAAAGCCTGTGAGCGATGTTAAATTTTTAGTAACCTGTTTTCACTGATGACAAAAAAAAAAACTTTAAAGGCCATTTTCATTACATCTTGGATAGGGTGCTGAGGGCTCTCCTTAGCTTTTTGAGCTTTGGTTTAGTTGGTAAGAGGACTTGGTGGGACCTGGTGAGGGCACTGACAGGAGAAGAGAGGAGTGAGTGGGTGGATGGGTACCTTAGTACTTGTTACCTCAGCAAGGGGGCAATGGTCTAAGAGCCGGCAGAGGCTTCGGTTTTTGATCTAGTAATTGGAGGGGAGAAATCAGGTTGCTTATGTGGGAGTGACAGCAGAGAGTCTGGAGCAGAAAGCAGAGGGTGAGGATCTATTAGAGAAGCATAGTTCAGGATGTGAGTGAAGGAGGGAAAAGGCCTCCACATAGGGGAATTTCCTTCCACCATTTGAGCACTTGCCAAAGTCAAAAAGGTCATGCAGAATTTGAGCATCTAGAGACCCCTCTGGGGGCCATCGGTTTTGGTTGTCTAATTGGTAATATGCCCAATGCTGAGTACTGAATTTGATGAGGAGTTTGGGTTCCACCAGGCAGCCCCTGTATGCTTACATCCCATGACTTACAGAAGGAGTCGGCTTTTCCCCCACACAGCCCTGGCTGTTTGTGGGTTTGATAGTCCGCTGAGCAAACATAGTAATCTGGGCTAGCCAACCTGTATCTGGCTCACGTGTCCCTACATCCATAATGTTTGTTTCCATTACGTATGGCACGGAAAAGATTTAAGGAATTTTAGTGGGATCCCCTTCATCAGGGATATCCCAATAGGAAAGACCTATAGCCAGCTGACAAATGTCTGGGTAGAGAGATGGCCACCAGGTCCCTAAGGGGGCTGTATGAAAGATAGAGCATACTTCTAGTACAGTATGATTTGTGATCAGCCATCGCTGCTGAACAGGCTGATGAGGTTTAGGACTACTATTGGCCAAGGGGAGAGTCTATAGCCTTATGCACATGGCGAATACACAATTTGAAAGGATTACCAGTCATTTCTATTTTCCAGCCAGAGTCTTGACAGGGCGCAGGCTTGAGATGAGAGGCATGGATCCCGGAAGTGATTCCCTCTACCTTTACCACTGTAGGTGTTATAAGTAGCACCTGGTATGGTCCTTTCCAGCGGGGTTCCAGGGATGACACCTGATGTTGTCTTATGTAGATGAAGTCTCTTACTTGATATTGATATGGAGTCCCCTCATCCCCAGGTTGGTAGGTAGTGGCCAGCTGTTTCCACAGATATCACTGTCTTCTTTCAAGAACTTTAACTCTGTCAACTCAGGAGGTGCAGAAGGGATCATTAGGTCTTAGAGTTGGGGTTATGTCCCTTACTGGAGGAGGGACCATAGAGAATTTCATAGCGCATGAGATTACACAAAGAAACAGAGGGAGTATGAGTATTTCTTGCATGAAACAGTGCATAAGGCAGGAGCATAGTCCAAGTTTTTATGCTGATATCTAAGCTTAATTTTGTTAAGGTCTCTTTAATGCTTCTATTTATTTATTTTACCTGTCCTGAGCTCTGGGGTCTATAAGCACATTGTAACTTCCAATTAATCCCCAGGGTCCTGGCTAACCCCTGACTTACAAGGCCATGAACGCCAATCCATTTTCAGACCCTATTACCTTAGGCAGTCCGTATCTTGGAAAATTATCTTTCAGGATCTTCTTGACCACAATTTGTGCCTTTTTTTTTGTGGGAATGCTTCAATCCATCCTGAAAATGTACCTACAAAAACTTGGAGATATTTAAGTCCATACCATGCTGGCTTAATTTCAGTAAAGTCCACTTCCAAGAATTGTCCTGGTCTGGATCTTTGTAGGTGGTTAACTGCAAGAAACTTGGAAGGGTAAGCATTAACCAATTGACAGGCCTGACAGGCTTTTGTTATTTGTTCAGTTATTTCCTTTCGCTCTGAGTTGGTTAGTGGAAAACTCTGTTCTTTATTCTTCAGGAATGCCTGAAGTTTCTTTGAACCAATGTGAGTGAGTTGATGTACATTTTTAACGTACCATAGGGCTTTCTGAAAATGCAGGCTGGGCTCAGTGAAGTTGAGGATTTCAGTTTCAGTGTCATTAGATGTTGTCAAAAGCTTGCTGGTGCTCAGGGGTCCATTAGAATTGGGCATCTCCTTTGAACAGCGGGTATAAAGGAGCAGCTAAGGACGCAAACCCGCGTATCCATAACCTGCAAAAGCCAGCAGTCCCAAGAAACTCTCTGAATTGTCTGCTATTAGATGGGGGTTGTATATGCTCAATGGTTTCTTTTCTGGGCTCAGTGAGCCATCGTTTACTGCCCCTAAGGGAATATCCCAGGAAGATTACTTCTTTCTGGCAAATTTGGGCCTATTTGGCAGAAGCACTATACCCGAGTTGAGCAAGCTCGGAAAATAGTGCTTGGGTCCCAGACTCACAGTTTTCCTTGGTGTTGGCTGCCAGTAGCAGGTCATCCACATATTGAAGCAGGGTGTCTTCAGGGTGCGTAGTTCTAAAGTTGTTGAGATCTCTGGGGAGGGCTTCATCAAAGAGAGTGGGGGAAATTTTGAACCCCTGTGGGAATCTAGTCCAAGTTAGTTGACCAGACGTTCTGGTTTCTGGGTCTACCCACTCGAAAGCAAATAGCAAATGACTATCTTTATGCAGACGCAAGCAAAAGAAAGCATTTTTTTAAAGTACAGAACAGTATAGCAATTCCGCTCAGGGTTCAGAGTGCTAGGCAGATTGTACAGATAAGGTACCGTGGGGTGAATGTTCTGCACTCTGTTGTTGATCTCTCTTATGTCTTGAACGAAGCGATAGACCCCAGTTCCTGGATTTTTTTACTGGTACCAGGGGTGTGTTCCAGTTTGAATGACTGGGCCTTAGGACCCCTAAGGCCAGATATTTCTGAATACAGGGCCTTATCCCATCTTTAGCTTTCTTGCTCAGAGGATATTTTTTGACATTGATTGGGTGGGCTGTAGTTATTAACCCCACTGTTATTGGAGGTTGTTTTATGGCTAGGCCTAACTCAGCAGTTTTTTCCTAGGCATCTGCAAAATCTGTTATCCATTTCTGGGGTAGCTTGCCTGTTTGATCAGTCTTGGGGGGGGTGACGAGTTGATGTTCATCTTCTACTGACATAGTTAAAGCCGTGACTATAGGAGTTTCTACTGAAGGTTTTAGAAATTTCACTTGGGGGCCTTCAGGGATAAAAGTTATTCTGGCCTGGAGCTTGTTGAGCAGATCTCTGCCCATCAATGGGGGGGGGCATTCTGGGATTACTAGAAAGGAGTGATGGATTTTTCCTTTCCCCAGGACCATGGTCCTCTTAGTTGTCTAAGCCCCATATTTACTGCCATTAGGCCCTTGAACTAGAGTCATTTTATTTGATAGATGGCCCAATGGTCTCTTAAGGGCTGAGTATACTGCCCCTGTGTCCACTTCAAAATTTACTCACTGCCGGCAAGTTCTTTGAGTTCTATTGGCAGGGCCAGCTTCCTCCAGGGAAGGAGGGGCTTTGTGTGCCACGGGGTAGTCATCTGGAGAGAGCTGGGCTGGCCTAGATTCCTCCAATGGTGGAGAGTCTGAGTCACCAGCAGGGGAATCACTTAGAGGGAGTTGGGGTTTGGGGGACGAGGACAGGGCATAAGGAGGGGGAGGAGAGTTCAGTAGAGTCTTGAGACTCAGGGAGAACAGAGGGTGGAGGAGGAGGAGCAGAGGGTTTGAGAGATACAATCGTGAGGGAAGCAGTAGGAGTGGGGGCAGGTTCAAGGAAAGGTTTCACCCATGGAGAAGGAGATTTGCAGAGGTCCTGCTAAGTTAAGATATATTGCTGTTGATCTGGATGGCTAAGTGGCCCTGGCTGAAAGACAATATCTCTGAGTTTTTAAATTAGTGAGAAGTAGAAACATCCTTCTGGGGGCCATCCGACTCCGAAGGTGGGTCATTCTGAGGCACAGAGTGTCTACCAGGTCCGGCGTTTTACTGAAAAAGAAAGATTCTGAGCCCTTAAGCAGACTTTGGTCCACTGATCAAGGGTCAGGGACAGAGGCGTTGAAGTGCTCTGTCCCATATGAAAGATACACAGACAGTGAAACCAATGACACACGACACAGACAAGACAAGACAATAAAGACAGGCAATGGACGTCCAGTACTGAGACCAGGACAGAGTAGCCGGCAAAACCTGATGGGCAGGCAATACCGAATCCAAAACAAAATATCACTGAGTCGAGGAGACTATTGTTACTCGATTTCCCGAGACCTCCAGGGCGTCCCCCAGAGACATGACCTGTGGCTCTGTGACACGTCTGTCAGCCACCCTCAGAGAGAGCTCATGCTCATCACCGATAGCCATTATGCCCATCCCTAACCTGAAACCTGAAACCAGAAAGAGGCACCTTACTCACCCTGAGAGGAGCCCATTGTCTGTCTTTCATCCACCACTGCTGGATCTCCCTGCGGCCCTCAGATGTAAAGTTCGGGCGAGCGTTGGAGGAAGAGACCACCAAGAGACTGTCTCATGCAACAGCCAAGGGTCCAGAATTCTGGGACTCAGAGCTCACTTGAATAGAGCAGAGAGCCCTGAGAACAGCTTAAGCAGAGCTTATATACTTTCCTTGGAGAGGGCAGGGAGGGAAGTTTATGGATGGGTCAGGGCGAGTGGGCGGTTTGCGTGTAAACGGGAGAGGGAATACATTCTACAGTTTGGCAGTTTGGGACAGGACATTCTGGAAACAAGATTAGCAAAAAGTTTTCAAGATTTCAACAGTGTTTTGTTAAGCATACAGAAAAACAGAAAGTGACAACTACCTATTTTATGTAATTTCACCAAAGCCTAAATGTAAAGTGAGCATGGATTACTAAAAACATTCTTGTCCAGGTTGCCTAATGCTCACAAATGTCAATTCTCTTCGTGACTACATATTTGTTTCTTCCTAAGATTATATATTCAACCTCAACCCTGTTGAAAATGCCTAATCCTATGACTCACTTAATACTTTGCCTGATTTCATAATGTCTCTATTGATATCTGCTTTCCTACATATTTTCCCCAGTTCATCATTGTGACTGACTCTTCACATGGAATGACATTAACATTCACTCTCTAACTGAAACTCTATTGATAAAGAACTTTGGTCCAAATCCTATACTCACTCTTCTTTCTAAACCTTCCGACTATCTTCCTAATCCTAACAACTATCCCTTTTTGACTGGAGGTTCTCTTTGACATTCAATCATCCAAGGTACAACGTCCTATTCCATTGTATATCGATTTATCTGAGACATCTGTGCAGAAAGTATTTCAATGCTAAGTATCCCAATCAAGGGCCCAATTCTCTTCTGGGCTTCAAATCTTACCTAGATTTCTGTTTTTCATACTTGAATCATACGTCTATATTCTTATAAATATCACAGATTCCCAGTACCATTATTCATCCCACAGAATGATTCCTAACCAAAATCAAACCTGATATTAACCCTAACTACACAGTGTTCCCTCAATCTAACTTTAGAGAAGAGCAGGGACAGAGCTGATCTTAAAATACAGAAATGTAGGGGATCTTCCACCTGCTGAGAACCTCAGAGGTCCATGCAGAAAGGATCCCTGAAGAAGATGTAGGCAGCTATGATGGACGTGAGAGAGCAAAAGTCATCTTCCATGGCAAAAAACCTGGTCAGGATGAAGGGAAGTGTATGAATCAGCCTCTCTCTACTTAATGTAGAGAAGATGGACCAAACCAGGCCTTTGTGCAGAGCTGTTCTTTGGTGCCTATGAATGATATATCATTCTAACTTGTGAAAGTGTCACAGGAAGTAGGGGCAGCCTCCAGCTCATGGAACACTTGGAAGCAACTGTTAGAACAAAGTGTTTGGCAAGGCAGTGACCTCATTCAGTTCCTAAAGGAAGTGACCTACCTCACTTCCTTGGTAATGGAACTCTCTAAACTTGGGATCCAGGAAGCCAGGTTCCCAGAGCCAATCCCAGTCCCAGTCCCAGTGGGCTCACTTGTTTTGTGTTACTAAGGACAGAGTCACTCTTCCTTGGTACCTACTGATGTGAGGATGGCCAAATGCCAGGGTCATTCTTGAGAAAGCAGGTAGTGTCTCACCACAGGCTCCTGACAACCTCACACAGTTGGCCGAGGAGACCAGATCTGAGAATGGATAGTCCATTTCAGGGGAACATAGTATGACCCACCAGTCAGAGGACACTCCGGATAGTCACAGACCTACTTGGGGGAAGGAGGTGCCTTTTTGCGTGTGGGTGTGAGTTTGTGGTTTTTTCTCATGTTCTGAGAATAGGTAGAAAAGGCGGTTTGTTTGGTTTGGAGTGGACTTTTTCTAGTAAGTTGTTTGATAAGGCGAGTGTTTCTATGTCTGTGTATCCCACTTTTTCCGTGGTTGTAGACATTAGAAAAGAGAATGCATCAATGGATGTGTCCTGTCTAGTAGAAAGCTTCCCAGCATTCATTCTGCCCAATTTGTGAATGGACTTTGACTCGCCTTATGGATGGGCAATGCCTACTATCTTACTACCTTGCTGTTTTCTTCCTGAATTCTGGCCACTCTCGAGACTAGGCTCATGGTTTTGTGTCCAAGATATGTATCACCTCCAAGCTCTGTGACATGGCCATGTACATGATAACTGAAGGGAATTGGAGGATCTCAGAAAACTCAGATATGAATGTGACCAGTAAAGTCTCAGTGGAGAATCCTTGCTTTGGGCCATTTGCTTACCTATTGTTCCATTGCCCTGAATGTCAGGAAGGTCTTTGCCTCAGGCCACCCCTTTGTGAAGCCTGAACAAAACAGTTTTCAAATGGAAATGAATTGGCATCACCTGTGGCTCTTTGATTAATTGCTTTGGAAAGGGATGTTTCTTAATCAGCCTCTTGGTCCTGTGTGAGGCTGTGGCTTAGATTCTCAGCACCTGATGGATCTAAAGAAAGATTCCCTGTGTGCTACAAAACCAAAATGGTCAAAATAGCAGTCATTGTGTATGAAGATTCTCGCCATCTTCTGTAATATTTCTGACATCCATCAAGTGAAAATAGGGATCCTTTGGGACAAATGAGTTCTTCAAATGCCTGGAGAGGCTAGACCATAGATGCTTGGGTTTTTTTCATGACTCCAATTCACATAAAGAATCTATAACTGGCAGTCATTAGGCCTCAAATTGGAGAAGTGAAGCCGTAATAAGGGCAGGCATATTTGATCACTCGTGGTTCACAGGAAGGGTGTTCAGGCCACACTGAATTAGGGAAAATAGGGGCAAGGGAGCATATTTTGGACACTGTCTTGGACTTCGCCCCTTATGAAAACCTCCAGCCAGAGAATTTGATGAGTGTCTATATGGAAGAAGATGAGGGCCATGTGGGAGTGTTTTGGTTTTAATTGTGGTCATTTTTGTGGCGGTTGGAAGACATGACTGTGGCCACCATGACTGGAACTCTGGTGTGATTCCCCTTAGAAACTGAGTTCTGGAACTGACCTCAGAGAAGAATTGCCATGAATTGTGTTGGGATTTTAGGAGGCCACTCATGAGAGTCGCCCTTGGAAACTGAGATCTAGGCAAACTCAGATGGAGACTGCTGAAGAGTGACACAGAGCTGTGGTGCACAGGTGTGTGATAAAACATCTCTGATGGGGCCATGTGGATCTGCCAATGACTTCCAAATGGCTTGTGGCTGAAATGGTGCAGCGCGTAATCCCTTATACGTTTGACCTCTTCATATAAAGGCATCTTGTTATATGGAGAGGTTTCAGGGCAATGTTCACAATCAGGTTGCAATGGTTAAGGGGGCAAGCTATGTGGGATAGAAGCCTGGTTGGTGTATTCTCCTGCAGACCCTGACCCACCACACGTATGAGAAATTCCTCCAGCACTGAGTCCCTGTTGATCTCCTTGTATTTTGTGAAGCAAATACCAAACTCCCAGTGCAACAGCAAGAAACACCATGAAAAGTGGAAGATGAGCAAATGGCTTCACAGTCCACACGGGGAGGCACTTAGCCTTCAGTGGCCACAGTTTCCCAACAAAGAGAGAATTCAGCACTGCTGCCTCATGTTCATTTGAAAATAAGAAACTATATCTTCCAGGTCACATATATGCAGACCCAGCTTTGATGGTCTCACTATAAAGGAAGCTAAAGCTCCTGACAACAACATATATTTCAAGTGCCCAAGGTCAGGGGCAGTTTCTCAAGAAGTTTTAGGCCGGCAGAGCTCCATATTTGTGGAGTGTTTACCTGTTAGACCAGGACATGACAAAAGACCACTGACTCCAATTAAAATCAAATTAAACCAAGCTTATTATTTCCACTGGCTTCCTCTCCCTCTAAAAATGGTGGAAACTAGACAGCAACCCCACCTTTCCTACAGCCCACCTTTATAGCCCAGAAAGTTACACAAAGGCGGGTTACAGATAAGAGAACTCGGAGAAGCATCACATTAATGCTAGTTTACATTTTTTGTTTTTTGCTGGCCCCTCATCAGAATTTATCAGGACCATTAGAGCCTCAACGACTGTCGTTGTCTGGCCAGGGAAGGCCAATATTTATGAGGTGTCACTAAAGTTTCAGAGAGGGCTGCTATCTGGTCAGAGAGCCAGGCATGGGTGAGTTCAAGGCATGGGCAGGCATTCAAAGCAGATTCAGAATTTGCAGTAATGTATAGTAAAGCCAAAATTATCTTTTCATGGTTTTGTGGCAAGATGGCTCCCAATTTTAATAAATGATCATGTTGGGTCTATCATTCCCCCTTTCTAATGTGCCCCTTCCAAATCTTTGATAGGGTAGGAAAAGAGCAATGAGGGAATTTTAATTCCTCAGGTAACAGTCTCCAAATTTTTAGAACTCACCCAAAACTGGATTCCTGATTTTACCTGACATAATTAATTACTTATATTGATAGTCTATTTATTTTTGGCTCCATAGTTGTTAGACGAGAGGCGTCACTCATTTTGGCGTCTTCAGAGCTGAGAGAGGGTGACGTGAGTGGGCACAGCATATGGGACATGACTTGTCTTTTAGAAGTCAGTTGAGGGACATGGGTTGCCTTTTAGAAATCAGTTCGGTTTGAAGTCTGGTTGGGGAAGAACAGGTTGTAAAGTCATCTGGGGATGGGTTCTTCTATGTGAGAAACAAAAACCATGAGTACTGAAAAAATGTTGCAGCAGCTGGACATGTCACTGTATAGAAGTTCCCTCAGCAGGCTTTAATATCCCCAGTTATCAGAATGTCAACTTAATATTTAACATTTAGTGTTACATTTGTCCCTCCCCATAAGATACAGTTTAATAATTTAATGTCATCTGATCTTGCAAAATTCTTTTACTAGTATGACCTCTGTGTGTAATAGAGAAACCTTTAATTCTGTTACTCAGGGCTGGAAAATCATACTAGCAAACACCAAGCCTACCTGTGTAGGTTAGGAATATCTGTAGGCCTTAAACTTAAAATTTGTGCCTCTGGCAGCTCCTCTTGATAGTCACTTTTTATAGTTATCAGGCATTGCTGACTGAGAATCCTTCTTTGTGGCCTCCAGTCTTACTTATTTTGGGAGGATAACAAAAAGTGAATACCTTAAAATATTATTATTATTATTATTATTATTATTATTATTATTATTATTATTTAAAATGTCAGGAATGGCTGTATTTTGGTTTTAACTCTCTTTGCTAAGTGTTTAAGATGAAGCTGTCAAACTGACTTTTGTTTCTATCTATTGTTAACATTAGCTGAGTTTTATGAAAGTCATTCCTTGGGAAACTTGAGAGCAGCTTCTCAGTTCTGCTGGTGCCATTTGCGCTAGGTGGGTCCAGGTCTTGCTTGACCATGGGGCTTCCCTCGGAAGCATCAAAGATGTCTCCCTTCTCTGATGACTCTCTTCTTCATAGAAAATGCACTGATTGGCTTTCTGTTTTCCAGTGGTCTCATTAATCTCCCTGATTGGGAGGTTATGAGGCCCAGAGTTGCAAAGCTTTTAGAGAAGTCCCCTGTTCAATGGATTCAGACTGACTCAGAGGGCAAGAGCCAAATATTGGTTTTCTTGGCTCTTTTCATGTAAATTTAATTTTAAATCCTAATCTTAATTATCCAGCAAATAAATTTTAACAGCCTTATATTAAGAGTACTGGGGTTTAATGTCTATAAGTTTATAATTATTTATCTTTTTATTAATTGGGATCTGTATTGTAGGTGTCTTGTAGGTGATGACTTATTATCTTAAATTAACCCATGCTGTGTTCTTAAAGCAACACTTCTGTAAAACACTAACAGGGAATCTTTAGATCACTTATAAGGAAATTACAAAATAAAATTTTTTAACAAGTGTAAAAATACTTAGTTCGTGTAATAGCTCCCCTGAATTTTTTAGCTGAGTTATACATTATATCCCCTGTTTGAGATCCTAGTAATCTTAACAGAAAACAAAACTACTTTTGAACATAACTTTAAATGAAACATAATCTTACCTACAGCTTTCGTAGTCATTCTCACATGTAGTAATATGGGACACAGAGCCTTATCTCAGGTAAGGCAGGGCTCTTTATAAATATTAAGTGTTTTAGTTCTAAAGATGAACTTTGTTTTTTTAAATATCATTTTAAAAATTTTATATAAATTGTTTGAGGTCACATGAACATTAGCTAACACCATAGGATATCACATTGAAAACATGAATTTAATAAACACTGAAAGTTTTAACCTTTGCATAGATAAGGCTCTCATTAACATAAAAATACATTTAAATTGTTCCCCAATGTAAAAAGTAACATAAAACTTTACATATCTTATTGAAAACTGGTAAATGAATGCCCAATATATTTTTTTTACTATACAACTTCAGAACACCAGCTTGGTATAATGCTCTTTTAAAGTTTCTACCTTACAGACTTGTATACCTGAAAGATAGGAGCACATTAATAGCATCACAATTACATTGATGTTTCTACATTAAGCAAGTTTAGCTTTTAAAGAAATGGCAGTACAGGGCTCTAAAATAACAGTTCTTATTTAATCAGTTGTTTAATTTTTATGGTTGCTTGCTCTAGAAAAAATAAAACTTAATAAAACACAATGTTATGGGTAAACTTATGTTTTCAGAAATTTTTGTCTCTTTAACACATGACTGATTTTTACAATCTTATACAGACTTTATTACACACTTCTACAGACCTTAGTAAATCAATCAGATATGTAACAAAAGTACTCGTGAATGAGTAATCCCATATCAAATTTACTTTACTTATTTATCAAAATATTAGACAAATGTATTGAAGATTGTAAACCATTTTTTTTTGTTGAAGGAAAAGTCCTAGAACCAAGTCATATTAGAATTTTTGTAGACATTAATATTTTATTAGATTTTTGAACACCTAGAAAAACTTGTAAGCTGAGTTTTAAAGACATTTATTTTTATCTGTTTATCCCATTTAAATTCAACAATTTAAATCACGTGAATTAAAGATCTTTAGATCCACTTTGTAAAATTTGTTTTTATGAGCGTTGTTTTTATGAGTGCACTTTATATATGTTAATTTGTGTATCATATATATGATATACGGACATATGTATATATAGATATACAACACATAACAACAGTGTGTACACATAATAATAGTAAAGGTCTTGTAGCTTTTCACAGGTGAAATATCCATTGCAATGTTTCAAAAACTCCACAGTTGGTCAAAGATAGAACTGATCAGAAAAACATTAACCTAGGTCTGTATGATCAAAATCATGAGCTCAAAAAAATAAAGAATCTAAGGAAAAAAATAAGAGTTCTAGAAAAAATGACTGGTAATTAATTAGTAAATACCATACAATTTAACTTTTTTTTTCTCTTAGGCCTAAGATCAGTCTCCTACTAAGTTAGCAGGCTTCTTTCATTTGCATTTCAACATAAGTCCTGGCTGAGGTCCAGAAGGAACAGGGAAAAGCTGCTAATCTGAGCAGACACCTCAGGCCTAAGGCATTTCAACCATAATATTCAGGTTTGGATGTTGAAAATTATCATACAAGTTTAAGATACAATTCACAAAATTTTATATCTTTACATCTTTTTTTTGTCAACAGATACCATACTATGATTTACTATCCTTGTCCAATTTAATGCACTGCTACACACAGTGACATTTTCCCAGGCTACCCAGTTCAAAATTGGTGAAAAATAGCCTGAATGATTGGGAAGTTACTTGCCAACTTGGAAGTTGTGTTGTTTAGTTTTCCATCCTAACTATTTAAGTTCTCTGACATGAATTATCTGAAATCATAAACTAAACAATTACCTAAACCCGACTTTTAACTGCAAGATTGTGCAATGCTTTAAAAACCCATTCAGATACCAGATTGTTACAATAAAACATCATCATTTAGACACACATTCAGCTAAGATCATTCCCAAGAAAAAATTTATAATATCAACATATCATTGCACATGTCTTAAAGGGCCAGAGAAAAAGACACAAGACAGACAGAAAGGAGCTCCAGAATATGGCTGACAGACAGAAGCCTTTAAAACAGAGCAGATAAGAGAAAAATCAACTACACCAGTGGAACCATAGATGTCCCCACAAGGGAACCAGATGTTTTCACAGAGGGACAACCTGAAATGTAATATCAAGGGTCTCCATGGTTACTTTACTGCATTTAGTGTCCCCTTTTTCTTTTTCTCTTTTTTAAAAAAACAGAGGTGGCATAATCCTTACAGTGCAGGGAAGGAAGGAGGTAATTCTCTGAAAAAACAGGGCTTTGGCAGCTGCTGGGAGTCGCTCAGTCCCTCCTTATACTTACAGGATTAGCTCTTCTGGTTTCGTTCCACCCCAAGCACGCTCCATCTCCTAACATTTCAGTAGTCAGCTCTCAAAAATTTCCGGGGCGGTGGGGGGTACCAAAATTTGTAACTTAAAGTTCACTTCCTGAATTTGAAGTCAATTCATGCCAATTTAATAATGAGGACAGTGTTTGAGAAAAAGAAAAAGGGAGTTTTACTGGTTTGCTAAAAAAGGAAAAACACAGGGGTCTCTGCCCAAAGGTTGTAACTCTCTTTGTCTGAAGGGACAAGGGGTTTTAAAGGAATTTCAATTGTTAACCTGGGAGATACTCAGTTCTTACGTCCCCAGCAGGCATTGCCCTGTGCAGTGTGTGTGCTCCAGGCAGCCAGCTAGTGGCTTCTCTTATCCTGCTTAACAAAGGGGGGTAAAGTTCATCACAGTTCTTTAAAACACAGTTCAAAGGGATGTCAGCCTTACATGCTTTATTACCCATTTTCATGTCCAATATCCTTAAGTTTTTTCCACAGAAATCACACAACAAAACACACAAAAACAAACAAACAAAAAACATGTAGAACACAGAAAAAAAACACAAAAAAACCAGAAACTCGGCGCAGAAACAGAAAAACAGAGGAGCAATGGAACATCTTGCTAATGCTCCGGGATAGGAACTTCTGTGTGTCTGTTGGCACCTCTCTACCCTTTCAGAGGAATTCACTACAGAATAGAACAGAGGACAGAATGATTCTCGTTACTGTCCCAGACAGGAGTATATGTGTGCCTCCCCAGGCCACCTCTCTGTCATCAGAAGAGATCTCCCTTTACCGGATATCAAATGTTATATAGGTGCTACTTACCAATGGAGGCCTCCTCCACCATGAGCTTGCTAATTGTTTTAGTGCGGTGGTTCACTGCAGTTCTCCCCAGAACAAAAGCTCACTCCAAGGCCTTGGAACTTGCCTCTCCAGGACGGAGCCCTGGAGGGAAGGCCAGCTTCAGAATTTCCAGCAGTCTGGTCTTGTGATCTGTTGGGGCAGGTTCATCTCGCTGCGGAACTACAAAATGTTAGACCACGATTCAAGAAAAGACCACTGACTCCAATTAAAGTCAAATTAAGACAAGCTTATTATTTTCAGTGGCTGGGCTGCATCTTCCTCTCAAAATAGTGGAAACAAGACAGCAAACCCACCTCTCCTACAGCCCAGCTTTATAGCCCAGAAAGTTACACAAAAGGGGCGTTACAGAAAACAGAATTTTGATAAGCATCACACTAATTTTTTTTTACATTTTTTTTTGCTGGCCCTAGAATCAGAAATTATGAGGACCATTAGAGCCTCAGAGAGGGTCGTTGTATGGTCAGGGAAGGCCATTATTTATGAGGTGTCACTGAAGTTTCAGAGAGGGCTGCGATCTGGTCAGAGAGCTAGGCATGGGGGAGTTCAAGGCATGGGCAGGCATTTCAAGCAGGTTCAGAATTTGCAGTAATTTATACTAAAGCCAAAATTATCTTTTCATGGTTTTGTGGAAAGATGGCTCCTAATTTTAATAAAAGCTTAGGTTGGGTGTATCAACCGTGTCCCTTACTTTTGGAAACTCCTCTACAACCTCCAAGGTTGTGAACTACTGAGCATTTTCCAATCCAGATATGTATTCACAGATTTTCTAACTCTTCTCCTCTAATTGTGTCTTACTTGAGGCCAAGGTAATGTCAAGACATTATTCTGGATGAGAGTGGGAAGATTATTGTGCAGCACATATTTGCATATACATTGGATTCATTTTCCAATTTTCCATTCGAAATACTGAATCCCTGACACTAACCCATAGCTTACTAGATTCTAACTACTAATACTAATATGATGGAGAAAAATAACCCAAATAGAATTGAAATACAAGCATTTCAGAGGAGGCATGGTGTATACTAGAATTGCCTTTTGCAAGATAAAGGGTAGGTGTTATAAATCTAGTGAATTTTTTATTAAAATATTTCTCCATGTGTTTTAAAAATGAACAAATATGTCAATTCCTGACTCCCTTTCTCTCTAGCCTATTCCGCACGTGTATTTTTATATGCACATATAGAATCCTACCTGGTATCACACGTACATTTGTGTGAGGTGCCTGACTTGGCAGATACAAATTGTGAGAAGAGATCACTTCTCGTAAACGCTGTTGGAACTAAAAATTCAACCTATGGGTGAGCTTCCTAGTAGAACATTATACATAAATCCATTTTCAGTAAAATAAATATTATTTTTCCATCTGTGGTTGGTATATATTTTATGATGAATTATGTTTTTCATATATATTGCTACTATTTAATGTCTGTGTGTATTTTGTGCGTATGTATGTGATGTATGTGTGTGTGTGTGTGTGTTTATATATATATATATATATATATATATATATATACACTCTAAAAATATTTCAAAATATGAATTACATGTGTCTTATATACACTCTCAAAATTCATTCTTTTTCATGTATGTGGATTAATAATCAACTTCTCACAAGATTTATCTCAGAAATATTCATCCACTTGAAATACATATTTGTTTTCTATAACAGAAAACTCACTACAGCGAATGGTGGTTACAAATATCAATATTTCTACAGTAACTGACCCAGTTTAACATCAATGCAAGTGAATTCCTATGGGACATGATGAGTCTTTTGACGTTCAATTTCATTCAACACTGGTACATTAATATTTCTTCAGTTTTTGCACTTCATAATATATATATTTCATCCACAAGTTCACAAATTAATATGCATTTGTTTCACTTTCAATCACTTCCTGCTTCAGAACACATGCATTCCTCCAGGTTTCTTGACTGGTCTTTTCATGAGACTTCTTTCCAAACACATTTTTTTCAATTTCCATAATCACTTTTGAAGCAAAACTCACACATATCATGATAAACCATAACCCTAATATTACCATTAGATGTATTACTGGTTGGAATGAATGATTGTATATCAATATAAGATTCCCTGTATAATTTCAGATGTGAATTCATTCCATTATTTAAAGTTGGAACCAGTTACATTACTTATTCACAGTATGGTCTATTCATGCATTATCTCTATTTTCATAAACACAGGGTACATCTATTTGCACACCCAATAATAATTTATAGTCTTCAAATATTGCTCCCAGAAATGGTGGAAGAAATACTCATGCACCTGATCTACACATACATTTTGTCACAGTAATATTCTGGACACAAATGCAAAGTTCACACTTATGATTGTACCATATCCTAAGTGGAAAGTGAGCATGGATTCCTAAAACATCCATTTCACCTTTGTCTAATGCTCTCAAATATAAATCCTATTGGTGACTACATATTTGTTTCTTCCTAAGATTATGTATTCAACCTCAAGCCTGTTGAAAATGTCTAATCCTGTCACTCACTTTATACTCCTTCTGAATATACTCACAGGAATAGAGCAGAGAGCCCTGAGAACAGCTTAAGCAGAGCTTATATACTTTCTTTGGAGAGGGCAGGGACAGAAATTTATTGATGGGTCAGAGCAAGTGGGCGGTTAGTGTGAATCTGGGTGAGGGAATACATTCTGCAATTTGGCAGTTGGGGACAGCACAATCTGGGAACAAGATTACAAACAGTTCTCAAGATTTCAACAGTGTTTTGTTAAGCATACAGAAAAACAGGAAGTTACAAGTACCTTTTTTATTAACCTTTCATTCCGCACTTCTTCTTCTTGCTACTTTTAATCATAAAAGTGATTATTGGGGCGTGTCACATTCTATGTCTGCTAGTGGGGTATTACCATAAGTTTAACTTGTCCAATTTGAGCTTGGAGAAAAGAACTTACATGGTTGAGCAAACAGGGTTTTATAGTTAGCAATAATATGAGGATTATTATTGGACAGGCCAGGTTTGATAAAAGCGTAGATAACCAGGGGGACTGTGTGAACCAAGACTCAAACCACCCTTTTTGGGCCTCTCTCTCTCGTTGACGCTTTTCAAGGCATCCTTTTATTTTACAACCTCAGTATGGTCGGCATCAAAACAACATTATTACATCAATGCAGCACAAAGGCCCCCTTCTCTCATGGAGGGGAGGTCCAACCCTCAACTTGAGTGTAAAACAACTTCAGAGAGAGATGTTAAAGATTCCTGCAAAGCTGTGATGGAGGTTTCTATTATCTTTAAGTTTTGGTCTCTTGCTGCTTCTATTTGGGTCATTTGTTGTGTACCATGGAGCAGGGCAGTGGTTCCTGTGACTACCCCTGCCACAACTCCAATTCCTAATATGATGGCTAAAGTGAGGGATATATGTTCCCAGTGGAACCGGGTTGTATGCCCCCCTGTTTGAACTTCAAATGAACCTGGGTCATTATAGAGCAATCTGGGACACATCTTCACCATTACACAATTAATCACATCTGTTGACCATTTCATGAAAACATAAACAATGTTTAAGTATATAGAATTATACTGTTGTAGGGACGGACAAGGCACGGCACCTAAGATAGCACCAAAGACAGGGAAACAGTCCTATTTGGTTGCAACCGGATTCAGAGGGCATTGCTTCTGTTTTAATCAATTAACTCCCTGAACCCCAATTTTAGGTAGTTTTAGAATTTTGTACCCAACATGAAAGAGAAGGGACTCAGAAGTTCACAGTCTGCAGAAATTCACAAAACGAAGCTTTTTTTTTCTGTTTTTTCCTCTATTGTGGGCAAGTTAACTTTTCAAGGACACCTGGGAGGCAGAGAGCTTTTTTTTTCCTTTTCTTTTATCCCCCTGCCAACTGTTACCATGGAGCCCAGTTTGTAACTTTTTATCTTAGAAATGTAGCCATCTCTGTGAAGCCCCAGCTCAAGGCCAGAGGCCTTGTTCACATATTCTGTGAAAAACTATTAAGGGGTTTTGTCTAGCTTAGGAGTGATGATTTTTCCAGCCAGTAGGCAAGTAGAACAGGGCAACAGAATAAGAGGAAGTTAATCTACACTGAACTCATTTATAGAGACTCTTTTGCTGAAAGTCCTAAAGTCAGCCATGGTGAAGATTGCTGAAAGTCCTAAAGTCAGCCATGGTGAAGACTTCTGGAGAAGTTCAGTGAAGATTTTTCTGAGGGCCTGGTACAGAGGGGGAAGATGGGGAAGGCGGGAGGTGAGAGCAGCTCCGTGGATCTCAGAATAAGGAAGGAGAGATGTAAAAGAATAATGGGAAAGGATTTTGGGATTTTCCTAGCAACATAAATTGAGCAGTAGAAACGGTAGAGCAGAAAGGAAGACGGGAGTGAGTATCCCAAAAAGCCTGTGAGGGACTTTAAAATTTAGTAACCTGTTTTCAGTGATGACAAAGCAACTTTAAAGGCCATTTTCATTACATCTTTGATAGGGGTCTGAGGGCTCTCCTAAGCTGGTTTAAGCTTTGGGTTAGGTGGTAAGAGGACCTGGTGGGACCCGTTGTGGGCACTGACAGGAAAAGAGAGAAGTGAGTGGGTGGATGGGTACCTCAGTACCTGCTACCTCAGCAAGGGGGCAATGCTCTGAGAACCGGCGGAGGTTTCGGTTTTTGATCTAGTAATTGGAGAAGAGAAATCAGGTTTGCTGAGGTGGGACTGACAGCAGAGAGTATGGAGCAGAAGGCTGAGTTTGAGGAACTATTGGAGAAGCATAGTTCAGGATGTGAGCGAAAGAGGAAAAATGGCCTTCACATAGGGGAATTTCCTTTCACCCTTTTGAGCACTTGCAGAAGTTAAAAAGGTCACACAGAATTTGAGGATCTAGAGACTCCTCTGGGGGCCATCAGTTTGGGTTGTCTAAGTGGTAATATGGCCAATGCTGTGTACTGAATTTGATGAGGATTTTGGGTTCCACCAGGCAGCCCCTGTATGCTCAAATCCCCATGACTTACAGAAGAAGTCGGCTTTTCCCCCACACAGCCGTGGCGGTTTGTGGCTTTGATAGTCTGCCGGGCAAACATACTAATATAGGCTAGCCAACCTGCATCTGGCTTGCCTGTCCCTACAACCATAATGTTTGTTTCCATTATCTATGGTACGGAAAGGATTTAATGGAATTTTAATGGGATCCTCTTCATCAGGGATATTCTAATAGGAAAGACCTATAGCCAGCTGGCAAATGTCTGGGTGGAGAGATGGCCTCCAGGTCCCTAAGTGGGCTGTATGCAAGAGAGACCATACTTCTTATCTAGTAGGATTTGTGATCAGCCATCGCTGCAGTAGGGGCTGATGAGCGTTAGGACTACGGGTGGCCAAGGAGAGAGTCTATAGCCTTATCCACATGGCGAATATGCAATTTGAAAGGGTTTCCAGTCTTTTCCAGTTTTTCAGCCAGAGTCTGGACAGGGCGCAGGCTTGAGATGAGACGCATGGATGGAGGAAGTGATTCCCTCTACTTTTACTGCTTTAGGTGCTATAAGTAGCACCTGGAATGGTCCTTTCCAGCGGGGTTCCAGGGATGACACTTGATGTCATCTTATGTAGAGGAAGTCTCTTTCTTGATATCAATGTGGATTCCCCTCGTCCCCAGGTTGGAAGGCAGTAGCCAGCTGTTTCCACAGGTATAGCTGAGTTCTTACAAGAGATTTAAGTCTGTCAAGCAAGGGTGTGTGGAAGGGGTCCTTAGGTCTTAGAGTCGGGGTTAGGTCTCTTAGTGGAGGAGGGGCCCATAGAGAATTTCATAGGGGGTGAGGTTACACAAAGAAACAAAGGGAGTATTTCTTGCATGAAACAGTGCATAAGGCAGGAGCATAGTCTAATCTTTTATGCCGGTCTCTAAGCTTAATTTCGTTAAGGTCTCTTTAATGGTTTTATTTATTTTTTTTACGTGTCCTGATCTCTGGGGTCTGTAAACACAATGTAACTTCCAATTAATCCCCAGGGTCCTGGCTATCCCCTGATTTACCTGGCCCATGAAGGGCCTTCAATTATCAGACCATGTTACATTAGGCAGGCCTTGTCTTTGATAAATATCTTTCAGGATCTTCTTGACCACAATTTGTGCCGGTTTTCTTTTATTTTTTATTTTTTGGTGGGAATGGCTTTAATCCATCCTGAAAATGTATCTACAAAGACTAGGAGATATTTAAGCCCATACCTTGCTGGCTTAATTTCAGTAACGTTCACTTCCCAGAATTGTCCTGGTCTAATTCCTCATAGGTGCTTTCCTGTAGGAAGCTTGGAAGTGTAAGCATTAACCAATTGACAGAACTGACAGGCTTTTGTTACCCATTCAATTATTTCCTTTCACTGTGAGTGAGTTAGTCTAAAACTCTGTTCTTGATCCTACAGTAATGCCTGCAGTTTTTTTGAACCAAGTTGATTGAGTTGATGTACATTTTTAACGTAGTGTAGGGCTTTCTGAAATTGCAGGCTGGGCTCACTGAAGTTCAGGAGTTCATTGTCAGTGTTCTTAGATGTTATCAAAAGCTTGCTGGTGCTCAAGGGTCCATTGGAATTGGGCATTCTCATTTAACAGCGGGTATAAAGGAGCAGCTAAGAACACAAACCCAGGTCCATAACCTGCTAAATCCAGCAGTCCCAAGAAACTCTCTATGTTGTCTCCTGTTAAATGGGGGTGGTATCTGCACAACGGTTTGTTTCCTGGGCTCAGTGAGCCATCATTTACCGTGCCTAAGGGAATACCCCAGGAAGATTACTTCTTGCTGGCAAATTTGGGCCTTTTTGTCCGAAGCTCTCTACCCGAGTTGAGCAAGCTCAGATAATAGTGCTTGGGTCTCAGACTCACAGTTTTCTTTGGTGTTGGCTGCCAGTAGCTGGACATCCACATATTGAAGCAGAATGACTTCGGGGTGTGTAGTTCTGAAGTTGTAGAGATGTCTGTGAAGGGCTTCATCAAAGAGAGTGGGGGACTTTTTGAACCCCTGTGGGTGTCTAGTCCAAGTTAGTTGAAAAGACGTTCCGGTTTCTGGGTCTACCTACTCAAAAGCAAACAGCAACTGACTATCTTTATGCAGAGGCAAGCAAAAGAAAGCATCTTTTAAGTACAGAACAGTATACAATTTTCACTCGGCCACAGAAAAGAGGTTATTGGGGTTCCAGCATGCTGGGGCTCAGAGCTCACTTAAATAGAGCAGAGAGCCCTGAGAACAGCTTTAACAGAGCTTACATACTTTTCTTGGAGAGGGCAGAAAGGGAAATTTATTGATTGGTCAGGGCGAGTGTGCGGTTTGCGTGCACCAGGGTGAGGGACTATATTCTGCAATTTGGCAGTTGGGGACAGCACATTCTGGGAACAAAATAGCAAACAGTTCTCAAGATTTCAACAGTGGTTTGTTAAGCATACAGAAAAACAGGAAGTGACAAGTGCCTATTTAATTAACCTTTCACCTAAGCAAAATGGAAAGTGAGCATGGATTACTAAAAACAACCATGTCCAGGTTGCCTAATGCTCTCAAATGTTAATCATATTGGAGGCAACATATGTCTTTCTTCCTAAGATTATATATTCAACCTCAACGATGTTGAAAATGTCTAACCCTCTTACATTATACTTTGCCTGATTTCCTAATGTCTCTATTGATATCTGCTTTCCTACTTATTTTCCCCAGTTCATCATTGTGACTGACCCTTCGCGTGTGCTGACACTGACATTCACTCACTACCCAAAAATCTATTGCTAAAGAATTTTGTCCAAATGCCATAATCACTCTTTTTTCTAAACCTACAGGCTATCTTCCTAATCCTACCGACTATGCCTTTTTGACTGGATGTTCTCTTCGACATTCAATCATCCAAGGTAGAAGGTCCTATCCCATTTTATATCGATTTATCTGAGACATCTGTGCAGAATGTAATTCAAAGCTAAGTATACCAATCATGGGCCCAATGCACTTCTAGGCTTCAAATCTTACCTAGATTTATATTTTCATACTTATATTTCACCTATATATTCTTGTAAATATTGCAGATTCCCAATACTATTAGTCATCATGCAGAATGATTCCTAACCCAAATCGAACCTGTTATTAACCCTAACCATACACTGTTCCCTCAATCTAACTTTACAGAAGAGCAGGCCCAGAGTTGGTCTTTCAATACAGGAATGTAGGAGATCTTCCAGATGCTGAGAAACTCAAAGATCCATGTAGAAATGAACTCTGGAGAAGTTGTAGGCAGCTATGAAGGACCTGAGAGAGCAAAAGTCATCTTCAATGGCAAACAACCTTGTCAGGATGAAGGGTTTTGTCTGTATCAGTCTCTCTGTTCTTAATATAGAGAAGATGGACCAAACCAGGCCTGTTTGGAGAGCTGTTCCCTGGTGCCTATGGTTGATATACCATTCTAACTTGTGAAAGTGTCACAGTAAGTAGGGGCAGCCTCCATCTCATGGGACACTTGGAAGCAACTAATAGGACCAAGTGGTTGCCAAGGCAGTTAGCTCATTCAGTTCCTAAAGGAAGTGACCTACATCTCTTCCTTGGTGATGGAACTCTCTGAACTTGGGATCCAGGAAGCCAGGCACTCAGAGCCAGTTGCAGTATTAGTCCCAGTGGACTCACTTGTTTGGATTTACCAAGGAAAGAGTCAGTCTTTCTTGGTACCTGCTGATGAGAGGATGGAAAAAGCCAAAAGAGCTCTGAAGAGGGGCCTTTACTGAGAAAGCAGGTAGTGGCTAACCGCTGGCTCCAGACAACTTCACAGTGTTGGCCAAGGAGACCAGACCCGAGACAGGACAGGCCATTTCAGGAAAACATAGTAGGGCCCACCAGTCATAGGACACTCTGGATAGTCACAGACATACTAGGGGGAAGGTGGTGCCTTTGTGGGTGTGGGTGTGAGTTTGTGGTTTTGTCTCATGTTCTGAGAATAGGTAAGAAAGGCGGTTTGTTTGGTTTGGAGTGGACAAATTCTAATATGACTTATGACAAGGTGAGTGTTTCTATATCTGTGTATCCCACTGTGTCCTTCGTTGTAGACATTAGAAAAGAGAATGCATCATGGATGTGTCCTGTCTAGTAGAAAGCTTCCCAGCATTCATCCTACCCTATTTATGAATGGACTGTCACTTGCCTTAGGGATGGGCAACACCTACTTCCTTCTAAAGTCCCTGTTTTCATCAGGAATTCTGGCCACTCTCCAAAATAGGCTCATGGTTTTGTGTGCAAGATATGTACCACCTCCAAGCTCTGGGACATGGCCGTGCACTGGATAGCTGAAGGGAATGGGGAGCATCTCAGAAATCTCAGATATCAGTGTGACCAGGAAAATATCAGTGGAGAAACACTGCTTTGGGCCTTTTGCTTACCTATTGTTCTGTTGCCCTGAATCTCAGGAAGGTTTTTGCCTCAAGCCACCACTTTGTGAAGCGTGAAGAAAACAGTTTTTAAATGGAATTGAATAGGCATCACCTGTGGCTCTTTGCTTAATTGCTTTGGAAAGGGACTTGTCTAAATCAGGTTCTTGGCCCTGTGTTAGGCCGTGGATTAGATTCTCAGCACCTGATGGATCCAAAGAATGATCCCATGTGTACATCCAAAACCAAAATAGCAAAAAGTTCAGTCATTGTGGATGAAGTCTCTTGCCTTCCTCTGTTAGGTTACTGATCTCCATCAAGTGAGAATAGGGATCCTTTCTTTCAAATGAGCTCTTCAAAGCCCTGCAGAGGCTAGCCCATAGGTGCTTGGGTTTTCTCATGACTCCATATCACATTAAGAATCTATACCTGACAGTCATTAGGCCTCAAATTGGAGAAGCAGAGCAGTATTAAAGGCAAGCCTATTTGACCACTCCTGGTTCACAGAAAGGGTGTCCAGCCCACCATGACTTTAGCCAAATGAGGGGAAAGGGACCTTATTTTGGACACTGTCTTGGGCTGCACCCCTCATGGAAAACTCCGGCCACAGGTAATGATGAGTGTCTATGTGGAAGAATATGAGGGCGATGAAGGAGTGTTTTGGTTTTAATTGTGGTCATTTGCGTGGCAGTTGAATGAGATGACTGTGTCCATCTGGGCTTGAACTCTGGAGTGATTCCCCTTAGAAAATGAGTTCTGGTACTGAACTCAGAGAAGTATTGTCATGAATTTTGTTGGGATTTTAGCAGGCCACGCATGAGAGTCACCCTTGGAAACTGAGATCTAGGCCCAGGGTGGCTTTCCACAGAGCACTGGGTATCTCATCCAGGATATCACATGATTTATTCTGAAATAATTGGCAGCCATAGTTGAAAGTCAAAACACACATGGACCTTACATTGTAGAACTCAATGTACCTGGCTTCATGTGACCTTTGGCCACTCTTTGGGAAGCCATGCCTGTGAGAGTCCTCCAGAGCTTTCATTGAAATTAGCTTCCTCAACACTTAATGGTCCCTGAATGATTTGAACCCACAGTGCCTCCAACTTCATCCTTGAAAAACGGGGAAGATATATACCATGAAATGTTTTAAATTCCCATGACCAGGTGGCACTTGAGAACCTTTGGATGTCCTGCTGCTGATCTTGAGTGTTCCAGCAAAAGCGTTGATTGACTGTGTTTCATTTAAATGGTGTAGAACAGAGATGCCAGTAAGTTGGAGCCTGCTGAGTAGTGGGCCTATTGCAGTGGTGTGCAAGTGTGTGATAAAGCATTTGTGGTGGGGCCATGTGAATGTGCTATTGGCTTTTAAATGGCTTGGGACTGACATGGTGTAGCCAGCAGACCCTTATATGTAAAGGCATCTTGTTATTTGGAGAGATTTCAGGGCAATTTTCAGAATCAGGTTGCTATGGACAAGGGGGCAAGCTATGTTGGATAGAAGCCTGGTTGGTGCTTTCTCCTGCAGATCCTGACCCACCACACATGACAGAACTCCCTCCAGCACTGTCTCCCAGTTGAACTTGTTGTATTTCATGAAGCGAATACCAAAGTCCCAGTGCAGCACCAATAAAAACCACGAAAAGTGGAGGAATTCCAAATAGCTTCACAGTCCACATGGGAAGAAACTTAGCCTCCAGTGGCACCAGTTTACCTACAAAGAGAGAATTCAGCAATGCTGCCTCAAGTTCAATGTAAAATAAGAAACCATGTCCTCCAGGTCACATAGATGCAGACCCAGCTTTGATGGTCTAACTAGAAAGGAAGCTAATGCTCCTGAGAATAGCATATATTTCAAGTGCCCAATCTTGGAGGCAGTTTCTCAAAAAGTCTATAGGCCAACAGAGCTCCATGTTTGTGGAGTGTTTACCCACACAGGTAATGTCAAGTCATTGTTCTGGATGAGAGTGGGAATAATTTTGTGTAGCACATATTGCATACACATTGGATTCCTTATCTAATTTTCCATTCGAAATACTGAAACCCTGACACTAACACATACCCTACTAGACTCTGACTACTAATCCTAATATGAGGGAGAAAAATAACCCAAACAGAATAGGAATACAAGCAGATCAGAGGAGGCATGGTGTATATTTGGACTTTCCTTTTGCATTTCATAGGGTAGGAGTTATATATCTAGTCAATTTTTTGTTGGAATAGGTCTCTATGTGTTTTTAAGTTAAGAAATATGTGAATTCTTGTCTCCGTTTCTCTGTAGCTTATTCAGCACATGTATATTTATATGCACATATAGAATCCTTCCTGGTATGAAACATGCATACTTGTGAGGTGGCTGACTTGGCAGATACAAATTGTGAGAAGAGATCACTGCTCCTAAACAGTGTTGGAACTGAAAATTCAACCTATGGGTTAGCTTCCTAGTTGAATAACACTATACGTAAATCCATGATCAGTAAAAAGAATATTTTTGGATCTGTGGATAATATATATTTCGTGGTGAATTTCGATTGTCATATATATTGCTCTTTTTAATATCTCTGTGTGTGTGTTTGTGTGTGTGTGTGTGTATATATATATATGTATATACACACACACACACAAGAAGTATATATATATATATATATATATATATATATATATATATATATATATATTCTCCAGATTTTTCAAAATATGAAATATATGTGTCTTATACCCACTCCATAAATTCATTCATATTCATGTATATGGATTTATAATGAACTTTTCACAAGATTATTCTCAGAAATATACATCCCCCTGAAATACATATTTGTTTCCAGTACTGAAAACTAACTTCAGTTAATGTTGCATACAAATACTAATATTTAGACAGTAATTGACCCAGTTTAACCTCAATGCAAGTAGATTCCTATGGGACATGTTGTGTATTTTAATGTTCATTTTTATTCAACACTGGTAAATTACTATTTCTTCAATTTATGCACATCATAGGATATATATTTCATCCACCAGTTAGCAAACTTATAGGCATTTGTTTCACTTTCAATCACTTCCTGCTTCAGAGCACATGGATTCCTCCGTGTTTCTTGAATGGTCTTTTCATGAGACTTCTTTCCAAACACATTATTTTAAATTTCCATAATCAGTTTTGAAGCAAAACTCACAGACTCTTCATGATAAACCATAAACCTAATATTACCTTTAGATGTATCAGTGGTTGGAATGAATGTATGTGTATCAATATAAGATTTCCTTTATATTTTCAGATATAAATTGAATGCATTATTTAAATTTGGAACCCATTATATTATTTATTCACAGTATGGTCTATTCTTGCATTATCTCTACATTCATAGTCACAGGGTACACCTATTTGTACACCCAATACTAATTTGTACATCTTCAAAATATTGCTCCCAGAAATGGTGGAAGATATACTCAAGTCACCTTATCTACATGTACATTTTATCACAGTAATATTCTGGACACGAAAAGCAAAGGTCACACTTATTATTTTACCAATGTAATGGTCAGGCGAGTGTCAGAGGAAGAGACCACAAGAGACTGTCTCATGCAACAGCCAAGGGTTTATGGGGGTCCAGCATGCTGGGGCTCAGAGCTCCCTTGAATAGAGCAGAGAGCCCTGAGAACAGCTTAAGCAGAGCTTATATACTTTCCTTGGAGAGGGCAGGGAGGGAAGATTATTGATGGCTCAGGGCGAGTGGGCAGTTTGCATGCAAACAGGTGAGGGAGTACATTCTGCAGTTTTGCAGTTGGTACAGCACATTCAGGGAACAAGATTAGCAAACAGTTCTCAAGATATCCACAATGTTTTGTTAAGCATACCAAAAAATTGGAAGTGACAAGTACCTATTTTATTAACCTTTCATTCCCCACTTCTTCTTTTGGTTACTTTTAATCATTAAAGTGATCATTGGGGGTGTCACATTTTATGTCTGCTAGTGTGGTATATTGTTTTCTTATTAACATAAGTTTAACTTGTCCAATTTGAGCTTGGAAAAAGGAAACTACACGGTTGAGCAAACAGGGTCTCACAGTTAGCAATAATATGAGGTTTATTAATGGACCAGCCAGGGCTCATAAATGCGTAGTTAACCAGAGGGACTCTGTGAACCAAGACTCAAACCACCCTTTTGGGGCCTCTCTCTCTTGTTGATGCTCTACAAGGCGTCTTCTTAATTTAATCATAGATTCTTTTACAACTCCAGTATGGTCGGCATAATAACAACATTCTTCACTCAATGCAGGACAAAGGCCCCTTCTCTCAATAAGAGGAGGTCGAACTCTCGCCTGTTCTGTAAAACAACTTCAGAGAGAGAGGTTAAAGATTCCCGTAAAGCTGTGATGGAGGTTTTTAATATCTTTAAGTTTTGGTCTATTGCTACTTCTAATTGGGTCATTTGTTGTGTCCCATGGACTAGGGCAGTGGTTCCTGTGCCCACCGCTGCAGCAACTCCTATTCCTAATAGGATGGAGAAAGTGAGGGATACGGGTTCCTGGTGGAACCAGGTTGTATGCGCCCCTATTGGAACTTTAAATGATCCTGCGTCATGATAGAGGACTCTGGGAAACATCTGCACCATTACATACTTAATCAGAGGAAGAGACCACAAGAGACTGTCTCATGCAACAGCCATATGTTGATCATTTTATGAAAACATAAACAATGTTTAAGTATATAGAATTATACTGTTGTAAGGACGGACAAGGCAAGGCATCTAAGATAGCACAGAAGACAGGGAAACAGTCCTATTTGGTTGTAACCAGATTTAGAGGGCATTGCTTCTGTTGTAATCTTTTAATCCCCTGAACCTCAAGTTTAGGTAGTTTCAGAATTTTGTACCCAACATGTAACGTAAGGGGCTCAGAAATTCACAGTCTGCAGAAGTTCACAAAAAGCAGTTTTTGTTTCTGTTTTTTTTTCCTCTGCTCTGGGAAAGTTAACTTTTAAAGGACACCTGGTAGTGGGAGAGTTTTTTCTTCTTTTTTTTTCTTCCTGCCAGCTGTTACCATGGAGCCCAGTTGGTAACTTCTTTATCTTAGAAATGTAGCCATCTCTGGAAGCCCCAGATCAACGCCAGAGGCCTTGTTCACATATTTTGTGAAAAAATAGTAAGGGGGTGTCTAGCTTAGGAGTGCTGATTTTTCCAGCCAGTGGCCAAGTAGAACAAAGCAACACAAAAAGAGGAAGTTTATCTACACTGAACTCTTGTATAGGGCCTCTGTTGCTGAAAGTCCTAAAGTCAGCCATGATCAAGGCTTCTGGAGAAGGCCATTTAAGATTTTTCTGTGGGATTGGAACAGAGGGAAAGACAAGGAAGGTGGGGGTGAGAGCAGCTCCGTGGTTCTGAGAATGAGGAAAAAGAGATATAAAAGAATAATGGGAAAGGGGTTTGGGATTTTCCTGGCAATAAAACTTGAGCAGTAGAACAGGTAGAGCAGAGGGGAGGATGGGAGTGAGTATCCCGAAAAGCCTTTGAGGGACTTTAAATTCTTTGTAACCTGTTTTCAGTGATGACAAAGCAACTTTAAAGGCCATTTTCATTACATCTTGGATAGGCGTCTTAGGGCACTCCTCAGCTGGTTTGAGCTTTGTGTTAGCTGGTAAGAGGACCTGGTGGGACCCGGTGCGTGCACTGACAGGAGAAGAGAGGAGTGAGTGGGTGGAAGGGTACCTCAGTACCTGCTACCTCAGCAAGGAGGCAATGGTATGAGATCCAGCGGAGGTTTTTGTTTTTTATCTAGTAATTGGAGGGGAGAAATCAGGTTGCTCATGTGAGAATGACTGCAGAGAGTCTGGAGCAGAAGGCGGGGGGTGAGGATGTATTGGAGAAGCATAGTTCAGGATGTGAGCAAAGGAGGGAAAAGGCATAAACATAGGGGAATTTCCTTGGAAGGAAATTCCCAATTGATGGATCTTTTTGAACACTTTCCGAAGTTGAAAAAGTCACATAGAATTTGAGGATCTGGAGACCCCTCTGGGGGCCATCAGTTTTGGTTGTCTAATTGGTAATATGGCCAATGCTGTGTACTGAATTTGATGAGGAGTTTGGGTTCCACCAGGCAGCCCCTGTATGCTCACATCCCCATTATTTTCAGAAGAAGTCCGCTTTTCCCCCACACAGCCATGGCTGTTTGTGGCTTTGATAGTCTGCCGGGCAAACATAGTATTCTAGGCTAGCCAACCTGCATCTGGCTCGCGTGTCCCTAGATCCATAATGTTTGTTTCCATTATCTGTGGTACAGTAGGGATTTAATGGAATTTTAGTTGGATCCTCTTCATCAGAGATATCCCAATATGAAAGACGTATAGCCAGCTGACAAATTCTGGGTGGAGAGATGGCCACCAGGTCCCTAAGGGGGCTGTATGCAAGGTAGACCATACTTCTTGTCTAGTAAGATTTGTGATCATCTATCGCTGATGAACGGGCTGATGAGGGTAAGGACTACTGGTGGACAAAGGGAGAGTCTATAGCCTTATCCACATGGCGAATATGCAATTTGAAAGGGTTTCCAGTCTTTTCCAGTTTTTCAGCCAGAGTCTGGACAGGGCGCAGGCTTGAGATAAGAATTAGGATCCAGGAATTGATTCCTTCTACATTTACCACTGTAGGTTTTATAAGTAGCACCTGGTATGGTCCTGTCCAGCGGGGTTACAGGGATGACACCTGATGTTGTCTTATGTAGAGGATGTCTCTTATTTGATATCGATGTGGAGTCCCCTCTTCACCAGGTTGGTAGGCAGTGGCCAGCTGTTTCAACAGGTATCGCTGAGTTCTTTCAAGAGCTTTAAGTCTGTCAAACAAGGGGTTGTGGAGGGGATCACTAGGTCTTAGAGTTGGGGTTAGGTCCCTTACTGGAGGAGGGGCTCCATAAAGAATTTCATAGGGGGTGAGGTTACACAAAGAAATAGAGGGAGTATTTCTTGCATGAAACAGTGCATAAGGCAGGAGCATAGTCCAATCTTTTATGCCGCTCTCTAAGCTTAATTTCGTTAAGGTCTCTTTAATGGTTCTATTTATTTTTTTTACCTGTCCTGAGCTATGGGGTCTATAAGCACAATGTAACTTCCAATTTATCCCCAGTGTCCTGGCTAACCCCTGACTTACCTGGGCCATGAACGCCGGGCCATTATCAGACCCTATTACCTTAGGCAGGCCGTGTCTTGGAAAAATATCTTTCAGGATCTTCTTGACCACCAATTGTGCCTTTTTTTGTGGGGAAGGCTTCAATCCATCCTGAAAATATATCTACAAAGGCTAGGAGATATTTAAGTCCATACCTTGCTGGCTTAATTTCAGTAAAGTCCACTTCCCAGAATTGTACTGGTCTGGTTCCTAATAGGTGCTTTCCTGCGGAAAGCTTGGAAAGATAAGCATTAACCTATTGACAGACCGGACAGACTTTTGTTACCTGTTCAGTTATTTCCTTTTGCTGTGAGTGGGTTAGTGGAAAACTCTGTTCTTGATCCTTCAGGAATGCCTGCAGTTTCTTTGAACCAAGGTGTGTGAATTAATGTACATTTTTAACGTAGTGTAGGGCTTTCTGAAATTGCAGGCTTGGCTCTGTCAAGTTGAGGAATTCAGTGCCAGTGTCGTTAGATGTTATCAAAAGCGTTCTGGTGCTCAGGGGTCCATTGGAATTGGGTATCTCCATTTAACAGCGGGTATAAAGAAGAAGTTAAGGACGCAAACACAGAAATCCATAACCTGCAAAACCCAGTAGTCCCAAGAAACTCTCTGTGTTGTCTGCTGCTAGATGGGGATGGTATCTGCACAACCGTTTGTTTTCTGGGCTCAGTGAGCCATCGTTTACTGCCCCTAAGGGAATAGCCCAGGAAGATTACTTCTTGCTGGCAAATTTGGGCCTATTTGGCAGAAGCTCTATACCCGAGTTGAGCAAGCTCATATAATAGTGCTTGGGTCCCAGACTCACAGTTTTCTTTGGTGTTGGCTGCCAGTAGCAGGTCATCCACGTATTGAAGCTGGGTGACTTTGGGGTTTTTGAGATCTCTGTGGAGGGCTTCATCAAAGAGAGTGGGAGAGTTTTTGAACCCCTGTGGGAGTCTAGTCCAAGTTACTTGATCAGACGTTCCAGTTTCTGGGTCTACCCACTAGCAAGCAAACAGCAACTGACTATCTTTATGCAGAGGCAAACAAAAGATAGCATCTTTTAAGTCCAGAACAGTATACCATTTCTGCTAAGGGTTCAGAGTGATAAGCAGATTGTACGAATTAGTTACCGTGGAGTGAATGTCCTGCACTCTGTTATTAATCTCTCTTAGGTCTTGAACGGGGGATAGTCCCCGATTCCTGGCTTTTTTTACTGGGAGCAGGGGAGTCTTCCAGGCCGATTGACAGGGCCTTAGGACCCTAAGGCCAGATATTTCTGAATATGGGGCCTTATCCCATCTTTAGCTTTTCTGCTCAGAGGATATTGTTTGACATTGATTGGGGAGGCTGAGGTTTTTAACTCCACTGTTCTTGGAGGTTGTTTCATGGCTAGGCCTAACCTAGCCGTTTTTGCCCAGGTATCTGGGTAATCTGTTATCCATTTCTGGGGTAGCTTGCTTGTTTGAGCAGTCTTGGGGGGTGTGAAGAGTGGATGTTCATCTTCTACTGACATTTATAAAGCCAAGACTATAGGAGTTTTTACTGAAGGATTTAGAAATTTCATTTTGGGGCCTTCGGGGTTAAAAGTTGTTTTGGCCTGGAGCTTACTGAGCAGATCTCTGCCCATCAATGGGGCCAGGCATTCTGGGATTACTAGGAAGGAGTGATGGATTTTTCCTTTCCCCATGTCCATGGTCCTCTTAGTTGTCTATGTCTGATATTTACTGCCATTAGCCCTTTGAACTAGAGACATTTTATTTGATATTGTGCCCAGTGGAGCCTTAAGGGCTGAGTATACTGCTGCTGTATCCACTTCAAAGTTTACCTGGGTCCTCTCCACTTCAAAAGTTACCCTGAGCTCGGGGAAGGGATCTGAGCCCCGACGTTCTTAGTCATCCTTTTGAGTCAGAATGGCTGGCTGTCGTGGCTGTCTCTTTTCTAGGGCACTCTTTGGCCCAGTGACCTTTTTCTTTACAGTAGGCACAATGATCTGAGGCCAGGGGTGGCCTCTGGCGTGCGCCCAGGTTTCCGTTCCTGTCTTCCTGTTTGTTAATTTCTGGCCTATTTATTGTTGTGACCAGGACCTTAGTCAATGCCTTAGTCTGTCTTTTGCATCTCTCATCTTCCCTTTGCTCCCGTTCTTTCTCTTTGTTTCTCTCATATAGTATACTTTCTCGGCTTCTCTGACTAAATCTCCCAAAGTCATATCTTGTGATCCCTCTAAGAGTTGTAACTTTCTTTTAATATCCAGGGCAGCTTGCCCAATGAAGGCCATCATGACAGATGCCTTTTGATCCTCTGCCTGAGGATCAATAGGAGTAAATCTCCTATATTCCTCCATAATTCTCTCTAGAAAAATAGAGGGATATTTATCAGGCCCTTAAATTATCTCTCTTACCTTGGCCAAATTAGGTGGTTCCCTAGCGGCGATTGGAAACCCACTATTAGGGCCTGGCAATAAGTGGACAGATGCTCCCTACCTTCAAAGGTGTTGGGGTTTCAGTTGGGTCAATTCAAGGGGAAGCTGGCTTTGATTATGTTGGGAAGTTGTGTTGGTCACACATCTGGTCCGAGAATATATTTTTTAGCTTCCATGAGGTTTTTCTCTCATTCCTCTGCCGTAAAGAGAGTCCCTAGGATTTGTTCGCAGTCATCCCAAGTAGGCAAGTGTGAAAACCCCAGGGAGTTCTTTGAGTTCTTTTAGCCGGGCCAGCTTCCTCCAGGGAAGGAGGGGCTGTGTGTGACGCGGGGGAGTCATCTGGAGGGCACTGGGCCGGCCTAACTTCCTCCAATGGCAGAGAAGCAGAGTCAGCAGGGGAATCACTTAGAGGTTGTTGGGGGTTGGGGACAAGGGCAGGGGATAAGAAGGAGGAGGAGAGTCCAGTAGAATCTTGAGACTCAGGGAGAACAGAGGGTGGAGGAGGAGGAGCAGAGGGTTTGAGAGATAGAATCGTGGTGGAAGGAGTAGGAGCGTAGGCAGGGACAAGGAAAGGCTTCACCCATGGAGGAGGAGATTTGCAGAGGTCCTGCCAAGTTAAGATATATGGCTGTTGATCTGGATGGCTATGTGGCCTCAGCTGAAAGACAATATCTCTGATTTTTCAAATTAGTGGGAAGTAGAAACATCCTTCTGGGGGCCATCCAACTCCAAAGGTGCGTCATTCTGAGGCACAGAGAGTCTGCCAGGTCCAGCTTTTTAATGAAAAAGAAAGATTCTGGGCCCTTAAGCAGACTTTGGTCCAGTGATCAAGGGTCAGGGAGAGAAGTGTTGAAGTGCTCTGTCCCAAAATGAGAGATACACAAACAGTGAAAGCAACGACATACTACACAGACAAGAAAAGACAATAAAGACAGACAATGGAAGTCCAATACTGAGACAAGGACTGAGTAGCCCTCAAAACCTGATTTGCTGGCAATACCGAATCCGAAACAAAATATCACAGAGTCGAGGAGACTATTGTTCCTTGATTTCCTGAGTCCTCTGAGGCGTCCCCCAGGGATGTGGCCTGTGGCTCTGTGACACGTCTGTCAGCCACCGTCAGAGAGAGCTCATGCTCAACACCGATAGCGATTTTGCAAAACCCTAACCTGAAACCTGAAACCAGAAAGAGTCACCTTACTTACCCTGAAAGGAGCCCCTTGGGGGTCTTTCGTCCGCCACTGCTGGATCTCGCTGGTGCCTCCAGATGTAAAGATCGGGTGAGCGACAGAGGAAGAGACCACCAAGAGAATGTCTCATGCAACAGTAAAGGGTTTATTGGGAGACCAGCTTTCTGGGTCTCAGAGGTCACTTGAATAGAGCAGAGAGCAATGAAAACAGCTTAAGCAGAGCTTATATACTTTCCTTGGAGAGGGCAGGGAGGAAAGTTTATTGATGGGTCAGGGCAGGGGGGAGGTTTGCGTGCAAACGGGTGAGGGTGTGTATTCTGCAGTTTGGCAGTTGGGGACAGCACATTCTGGAAACAAGATTAGCAAACAGTCCTCAAGTTTCCAACAGTGTTTTGTTAAGCATACAGAAAAACAGGAAGTGACAAGTACCTATTTTATTAACCTTTCACCAATGCCTAAATGGAATGTGAGCATGGTTTACTAAAAACATCCATGTCCACGTTGCCTAATGCTCTCAAATCAATCTTATTTGTGACTACATATTTGTTTCTTCCTAAGATTATATATTGAACCTCAACCCTGTTGAAAATGACTAATCCTATCACTCACTTTGTATTTTGCCTGATTTCCTAATGTCTCTATTGATATCTGCTTTCCTACATATTTTCACGAGTTCATCATTGTGACTGACTCTTCACATGTGCTGACATTTACATTCACTCTCTATCCGAAATCCTATTGCTAAAGAACTTTTGGTCGAAATCCTATACTCACTCTTTTTTTCTAAATCTACTGACTATCTTCCTAATCCTACCAACTATACCTTTTTGACTGGATGATCTCTTCTACAATCAATCATCCAAGGTACAAGATCTTAAGCCATTGTATATTGATTTATCTGAGACATCTATGCAGAATATAATTCAAAGCTAAGTATTCCAATCAACAGCCCAATGCCCTTCTTGGATTCAAATCTTATCTAGATTTCTGTGTTCATACATATATTTCACCAATATATTCTTGTAAATATCGCAAGTTCCCAATACCATTGTTTGTTCCTCAGTATGATTCCTAACCCAAATCGAACCTGTTATTACCCTAAACATACACTGTTCCCTCAAACTAAGTTTACAGATGAGCCGGGACAGAGTTTGTCTTACAATAGTAATGTAGGGGGTCTTCCACCTGCTGAGAACATCAAAGTTCCAGGCAGAAATTATACCCTGGAGAAGTTGCAGGCAGCTATGAAGGACCTAAGAGATCAAAAGTCATATTCCATGGCAAGCAACCTGGTCAGTATGAAGGGATGTGTCTGAATCAGCCTCTCCTTTCCTATTGTAGAGAAGACTGATCAAACCATGCCTGCGTGGAAAGCTGTTCCCAGGTGCCTATGCTTGATATACCATTCTAACTTGTGAAAGTGTCACAGGAAGTAGGAGCAGCCTCCATCTCATGGGACCCTTGGAAGCAACTGTAAGTACAAAGTGGTGGCCAAGGCAGTGACTTCATTCAGTTCCTGAAGGAAGTGACCTCACCTCACTTCTTTGGTGATGGAAATCTCTGGACTTGAGATCCAGGAAGCCAGGCACCCAGAGCCAGTCCCAGTCCCAGTTCCAGTGGTCTCACTTGTTTGGATTTACCAAGGACAGAGTCAGTCTTCCTTGGTACCTACTGATATGAGGATTGTCAAATGCCAGAAGAGCTCTGAAGAGGGACCTTTCCTGAGAAAGCAGGTATTGGTTCACCACTGGCTCCTGAAAACTTCACAAAGTTGCCCAAGGAGACCAGATCTGAGACAGGACAGGCCATTTCAGGGGAACATAGTATGGCCCACCAGTTAGAGGACACTCTGGATAGTCACAGACCTACTTGTGTTAAAGAGGTGCCTTTTTGCGTGTGGGTGTGAGTTTGTGGTTTTCTCTCAATTTCTGAGAATAGGTAGGAAAGGCTCTTTGTTTGGATTGGAGTGGACTGTTTCTAATAAGTCGTTTGACAGGGGTAGTGTTTCTATGTCTGTGTATCCCACTGTGTCTGTGGTTGTAGACATTAGACAAGAGAATGCATCAATGCATGTGTCCTGTCTAGTAGAAAACTCTCCAGTATTTATTCTGCCTAATTGATGAATGGACTGTGGTGTGCCTTATGGATGGGCAACACCTACTAACTTCCTAAGTTAATGTTTTCTTCCTGAATTCTGGACACTCTCTAGTATAGGCTCATGGTTTTGTGTCCAAGATATGTACCATCTCCAAGATATGTGACATGTCCATATACTTGAGAGCTGTAGAGAATGGGAACATCTTAGAAAACTCAGATATCAGTGTGACCAGTAAACTCTCAGTGGAGAAACCCTGCTTTGGTTCATTTGCTTACCTATGGTTCTGTTGCCCTGAATTTCAGGAAGGTCTTTGCCTCAGGCCACCCCTTTGTGAAGCCTGAATAAAACAGTTTTCAAATGAAAATAAATGGACATAACCTGTGGCTCTTTGCTTAATTGCTTTGGAAAGGGATGTGTCTGAATCAGCCTCTTGGCCCTGTATGAGGTTGTGGCTTAGATTCTCAGCACATGATGAATCTAAAGATAGATTCCATGTGTGCAATCAAAAGCAAAATGGCCAAAAATCTGTCATTGTTGATTAGTCTCTTGCCTTCCTCTGTTAGGTCCCTGACCTCTATCAAGTGAGAATAGGGATCATTTGGGTCAAATGAGTTCTTTGAAGCCCTGAAGAGATGCTTGTGTTTTCTTATGACTCCAAATCACATAAAAAAATCTATCGCTGAGAATCAGTAGGCCTCAAATTGAAGAAGCAGAGCAGTATTAACGGCAGGTCTATTGGATCACTCCAGGTTCACAGGAAGGGTGTCCATGCCACCTTGACTTTAGGCAAATGAGGGGTAAGGGAGATTTTTTTGGACACTCTTTTGGGATGTGTCCCGCTTTGAAACCTCCAGCCACAGGTTATGATGAGTGTCTATATTTAATAAGATGAGGGCCATGTGGGAGTATTTTGGTTTAAATTGTGGTCATTCGTGTGGCAGTTGGAAGAGATGACTGGATCCACCTGGGCTTGAACTCTGGTGTCATTCCCCTGAAAGACTGAGTTCTGGATCAGACATCAAAGAAGTATTGCCATGAATTGTGTTGGGATTTTCGGAGGCCACACATGAGATTCGCCTTTGGAATCTGGGAACTAGGCCCAGGGTGGCTTTCCACAGAGCACTGGGAATCTCAGCCAAGATATCACATAATTTTATTCTGAAAGACTTTGAAGCCATATTTACTAGTCAAAACACACATGGACCTCAATTGTAGACCTCAGTGGGCCTGGATTCTTGTGACCTTTTGGCCACTCTTTGGGAGGACTTGCCTGTGAGAGTTCTCCAAAACTTTCATTGAAATCAGCTTCCTCACCATTGAATGATTCCTGAATGAATTGAAACCCACAGTGCCTCCAACTTCATCCTTGAAAATTGACTAGATAAATACCATAAAATTTTTGAAATTCCAATGACCAGATGGCACTGGAGAACCTTTGGTTGTCCTGTTGCTGATCATGACTGTACCAGACAGTGCATTGATTGACTGGATTTCATGAAAATTGTGGAGAACAGAGATGCCATTAAGTTGGTGCCTTCTTAGTAGTGGGACTATAGCAGTGCTGAGCAAGTGTGTAATAAAACATCTGTTGTGGGGTCATGTGGATCTGCTATTGGCTTCCAAATCGCTGTGACTGACATGGTGCAGCTAGCAGACCCTTATATGTACAGACATCTTGTTATATGGAGAGGTTTCAGGGCAATGTTCAGAATCAGGTTGCTTTGGTCAAGGGGGCAACCTATGTGGTATACAAGCCCTGTTGGTGCATTATCCTGCAGACCCTGACCCACCACATTTGACAGAACTTCCTCCAGCATGGTGTCCCAGTTGAACGCATTGTATTTCCTGAAGCAAGTACCAAACTCCGAGTGCAGCAACAAGAAACACTGTGAAAAGTGGAGGATGATGAAATGGCTTCACAGTCCACGTGGGGAGACACTTAGCCCCCAGTGGCCACAGATTACATACGAAGAGAGAATTCAGCACTGCTGCCTCATTTTCATTGTAAAATAAAAATCCATGTCCTCCAGGTCACATAGATGCAGACCCACCTTTGATGCTCTCACTACAAAGAGAATTCAGCACTGCTGCTTCATGTTCATTGCGAAATTATAACCATATCCTCCAAATCACAGAGATGAAGACCCATCTTTGATGGTCTCACTAGAAAGGAACCTAAAGCTCCTGACAACTACATGTATTTCAAGTCCCCAACCTAAAGGCAGTTTCTCCAGACGTCTTTAGGCAGGCAAATCTCCATGTTTGTGGAGTTTTTACACTGTCCCTTATTTTTGGAAACTGTTCTATCATCTCCAAGGTTGTGAACTCCTGAGCATTTTCTATTTCAGATATGTATTTAAAGATTTTCTAACTCTTCTCCTCTAATTGTGTCTTACTTGGGACGAAGGTAATGTCAAGGCATTGTTCTGGATGACAGTAGAAAAATTTTTTGTGAAGCACATATTTGATAAACATTGGATTCTTCTTCTTATTTTCCATTCGAAATACTGAATCCCTGACACTAACTCATACCCTACTATAATATGACTACTAATCCTAATATGATGGAGAAAAATACCCAAGCAGAATGAATATGCAAGCATTTCAGAGAAGGCATGGTGTATAGTAGGACTTCCCTCTTGCACGATAAAGGGTAGGTTTTATAAATCTAGTCAATTTTTAATTGAAATAGTCCTCCATGTGTTTTTAAAGTTAACAAATATGTGAATTTCTGTCTCCCATTCTCTGTAGCCTACTCAGCACATGTATTTTTATATGCACATATAGAATTCTACCTGGTATCACACGTACATTTTTATGAGTTGGCTGACTTGGCAGAAACAAATTGTGAGAAGAGATCTCTCCTCCTAAACGCTGTTGGCACTGAAAATTCAAACAATGGGTGAGCTTCCTAGTAGAACAATGTTATACATAAATCCATGTTTAGTAAAATAAATAATTTTGCATCTGTGGATGATTTATATTACATGATGAATTACGATTGGCATATAGATATTGATACTTTTTAATGTATTTTTTGTGGTTTTTTAATATATATAAATATATATATATAAATACATATATAAATATATATATATACAAATATATATATATATATATATATATATATATATATATATATATATTCACACTCTTCACATTTTATAAAATATGAAATATATGTGTCTTATATAACTCCGTAAATTCATTTATGTTCATGTATGTGGATTTATAATCAACTTTTCACAAGATTATTCTCAGAAATACTCATCCACCTGAAATACATATTTGTTTCCCAGTTCTGAAAAGTAACTTCAATAAATGGTGATTACAAATCCTAATATTTCTAGAGTAAATGACCCAGTTTAACATCAATGCAAGTAGATTCCTATAGGACATGATTTCTATTTTGACGTTCATTATAATTCAACACTGGTACATTACTATTTCTTCAGTTTTTACACATCATAAGATATATATTTCATCCACAAGTTCACAAATTTATAGGAATTTGTTTCACTTTCAGTCACTTCCTGCTTCATAACACATGTATTCCTCCATGTTACTTGACTGGTCTTTTCATGAGACTTCTTTCCAAACACATCATTTTCGATTTCCATAATCAATTTCGAAGCTAAACTCACACACTCTTCAAGATAAACCATAACATTAATATTACCATTAGATGTATAGCTGGTTGGAATAAATGTATGTATATCAATAAAAGATTTTCTGTATATTTTCACATTTCCGTTCAATGCATTATTTAATGTTGGAACCAGTTATGTTATTTATTCACAGTATGGTCTATTAATGCATTATCTCTATATTCAAAGACACAGTGTACACCTCTTTGTCCCCCCAATACTAATTTATACCTCTTCAAAATATTGCTCCCAGAAATGGTGGAAGAATTACTCATATCACCTTATCTATATATATATTTATATATATTTTTTATCACAGTAATATTCTGGACACAAAAAGCAAAGGTCACAATCATGATTGTATCAAACCCTAAATGGAAAGTGAGCATGGATTACTAAAACAACAATGTCCAGGTTGCCAAATGCTCTCAGATGTAAATCCTATTGGTGACTACATATTTGTTTCTTCCTAAGATTATATATTATAGTTCGAGCCTGTTGAAAATGTCTAATCCTATCACTCACTTTATACTTTGCCTGATTTCCTAATATCTCAATTGATATCTGTTTTCCTACATATTTTCCCCAGTTCATCATTGTGTCTGACACTTCACATTTGGTGACCTATACATTCACTGTCTACCCTAGACCCTATTGCTAAAGAAATTTTGGTCCAAATCCTATACTCACTCTTATTTCTAAACCTACTGACTATCTTCCTAATCCTACTGACTATTGCATTTTGACTCGATGTTCAATTCGACAATCAATCGTCCAAGGTATAAGGTCCTAAGCCATTGTATTTCAATTTATCTGAGACATATATACAGAAAATTATTAAAACCTAAGTATCCCACTCAAGGGCCCAATGCCCTTCTCGTTTCAAATCTTACCTAGGTTTCTGTTTTTATACTTATATTTCAGCTATATATTCTTGTAAATATCACAGGTTCCCAATACCATTATTCATCCAGCAGAGAGATTCTTAACCCAAATAAAACATGTTATTAACCCTAAACATACACTGTTCCCTCAATCTAACTTTACAAAACAGGAGGGACAGAGTTGGTCTTACAATACTGGAATGTAGGGGATCTTCCACCTGCTGAGAACATCAAAGGTCCATGCAGAAATGACCCCTGGATAAGATATAGGCAGCTATGAAGGACATGAGAAAGCAAAAGTTAAATTCTATGGCAAACAACCTGGTCATGATGAAGGGATGTGTCTGAATCAACCTCTAAATATAGAGAAGATGGACCAAACAAGGCCTGTGTGAAGAGCTGTTCACAGGTGCCTATGGTTGATATACCATTCTAACTTGTGAAAGTGTCACAGAAAGTAGGGGCAGCCTGCATCTCATGGGACCCTTAGAAGTAACTGTTAGGACAAAGAGGTTGCCAAGGCAGTGACCTCATTCAGTTTCGGAAGGAAGTGACCTCACCTCACCTCCTTGTCGATGGAAATCTCTGAACTTGTGATCCAGGAAGAGACACACCCAGAGGCACTCGCAGTCCCAGTTCCAGTGGTCTCACTTGTTTCAATTTACCAAGGACAGAGTCAGTCTTTCTTAGTTCCTACTGATGTGAGGATGGCCAAATGCCAGGAAAGCTCTGAAGAGGGGACTTTCCTGAGAAAGCAGGTAGTGGCTCACCCATGGCTCCTGACTACTTCACAGAGTTGGCCAAGGAGACCAGATTTGAGACAGGAGAGGCCATTTTGGGGGAAAATAATATGGCCCATCAGTCTGAGGACACTCCGGATAGTCACAGATCTACTTGGGCAAAAGAGGTGCCTTTGTGGGTGTGGATGTGTGTTTCTGGTTTTGTCTCATGTCCTGAGAATAGGTAGGAAAGGCTGTTTGTTTGGATTGGCGTTGACTGTTTCTAGTAAGTCGTTTGACAAGTCAAGTGCTTCTATATCTGTGCATCCCACTCTGTCCGTGATTGTAGACATTAGTAAAGAGAATGCATCAATGGATGTGTCCTGTCTAGTAGAAAGCTTCCAGGCATTCATCCTGCCAAATTTATGAATGGACTGTGGCTTGCCTTATCGAAGTGTAACGCCTGCTATCTTCCAAAGTTTCTGTTTTCTTCCTGAATTCTGGCCACTCTCCAGAATAGCCTCATGGTTTAGTGTCCAAGATATGTACCACCTACAAGTTCTGTGATATGGCCATGTTCTGGATAACTGACGGCAATGGCGAGCATCTCAGAAAACTCAGATATCAGTGTGACCAGGAAAGTCTCAGTGGAGAAACCCTGCTTTGTGCCTTTTGTTTACCTCTTGTTTGTTGCCCTGAATTTCAGGAAGGTCTTTCCCTCAGGCCACTCCTTTGTGAAGCCTGAAGAAAACAGTTTCAAATGGAAATGAATGGGATTCACCTGTGGCTCTTTGCTTATTTGCTTCGGAAATGGATGTGTCTGAATCAGACTCTTGGCCCTGTGTGAGGCTGTGGTTAGATTCTCAGCACCTGATGGATCCCATGTTTTCATCCAAACCCAAAATGGCCAAAAGAGCAGTCATTGTGGATGAAGTCTCTCGCCTTCCTCTGTAAGGTTCCTGAACTTCATCAAGTGAGAATAGGGATCCTTTGGGTCAAATGAGTTCTTCAAAGCCCTGAAGAGGGAAGCCCATAGGTGCTTGGGTTTTCTCATGTTTCTAATTCACATAAAGAATCTAAACCCCACAGTCAGTATTCCTCAAATTGGAGAAACAGAGCAGTATTAATGGAAGGCCTACTCGATTACTCCTGGTTCACAGGAAGGTGTTCAGGCCACCCCGACTTTAGGCAAATGAGGGGAAAGGGAGCTTATTTTGGACACTGTCTTGGGCTGCGCCCCTCATGGAAACCTCTAGTCAGAGGTTATAATGAGTGTCTATATGGAAGAAGATGAGGGCCATGCAGAAGTGTTTTGGTTTTAATTGTGGTTATTAGTTTGACGGTTGGAAATGATGACTGGCTCCACCTGGGCTTGAACTCTGCTGTAATTCTCCTTACAGACTGAGTTCTGGAACTGACCTCAGGGAAGTATTGCCATGAGTTGTGTTGGGATTTTAGGAGGCCATGCATGAGAGTCACCCTTGGAATTGAGATGTGTGCCCAGGAAGGCTTTCCACAAGGCACGGGGAATTTCAGCAAGGATATCACATGATTTTATTCTGACAAACTTGGCAGCCATAGTTGAGAGTCAAAACACACATGGACCTCACATTGTAGACCTCAATGGGCCTGGCTTCATGTGACCATTTGGCCACTCTTTGAGAAGACTTGCCTGTGTGTGTTCTCCTGTGATTTCATTAAAATGAGCTTCCTCAACATTTAATGGTTCCTGAATAAATTGAAAATCATAGTGCCTCCAAATTCATCCACGAACAATGGCTAGATAAATACCATGGAATTTTTGAAATTTTCATGTCCAGGTGTCACTGGAGAACCTTTTGATGTCCATTTGCTGATCATGAGTATACCAGACAATTCGTTGATTGACTGGGTTTCATGAAAAATGGTGTAGAACAGAGATGCCAGTAAGTTGGAGCCTGCTTAGTAGCGGGTCTAGAGCAGTGGTGGGCAGGTGTGTGATAAAACATCTGTGTTGGGGCCATGTGGATCTGCCATTGGCTTCCAAATGGCTTGTGACTGACAGGGTACAGCTAGCAGACCCTTATATGTTAAGGCATCTTGTTAAATTGAGAGGGTCAGGGCAATGTTCAGAATCAGGTTGCTATGGGCCTGGGGGCAAGCTATGTGAGATAGAAGCCTGATTGGTGCATTCTCCTGCAGACCCTGACCCACCGCATGTGACAGAACTCCCTCCAGCATTATGTCCCCGTTGAACTCCTTGTATTTCGTGAAGCAAATACCCAACTCCCAGTGAAGCAGCAAGACACACCAGGAAAACTAGAGGATGACCAAATGGCTTCACAGTCTACACGGAGAGACACTTAGACCGCAGTTGCCACAGTTTACCTACAAAGTGAGAATTCAGCACTGCTGCCTCATGTTCATTGAAAAATAAGATACCATGTCCTCCAGGTCACATAGATGCAGACCCAATTTTGGTGCTCTCACTACATAGGAAGCTAAAGCTCCTGACAACAACATATATTTCAAGTGCCCAAACTCAGAGGCAGTTTCTCAAGATGTCTTTAGGCCTGCAGAGCTCCATGTTTGTGGAGTGTTTACCCTGTCCCTTACTTTTGGAAACTCCTCTACCACCTCCAAGGTTGTGAACTCCTGAGCATATTCCGTTCCAGATATGTATTCCCAGATTTTCTAACTCTTCTCCTCTAATTGTGCATTACTTCAGGCGAGGGTAATATCAAGGAATTGTTCTGGATGAGAGTGGGAAGATTTTTGTGTAGCACATATTTGAAAACACATTGGGTTTATTTTCCTATTTTCCATTCGGAATAATGAATCTCTGACACTAACCCATACCCTACTAGACTCTGACTACTAATCCTAATATGATGGAGAATAGTAACTCAAACAGAATAGAAATACAAGCAGTTCAGAGGAGGCATGGTGTATATTTGGACTTCCCTTTTTCATTATATAGGATAGGAGTTATAAATAAGTCAATGTTTATTGAAATAGTTCACCATGTGTTTTTAAAGTTAAGAAATATGTCAATTCCTGTCTCTCTTTAGCCTTTTTCAGCTCATGTATTATTATATGCACATATAGAATCCTACCTGGTATCACACGTACCTTCTTCTGAGTTGGGTGACTTGGCACATACAAATTGTGAGAAGAGATCCCTCCTCCTAAACGCTGTTGGAACTGAAAATTCAACCTAAGTGTGAGCTTCCAAGTTGAACAACATTATACATAAATCCATTTTTAGTAAAATGTATATTTTTGGATATGTGGAAGATATATATTTCATAATGAATTTCGATTGGCATATATACTGCTTCTTTTTAATGTCTGTGTGTGTGTGTGTGTGTTTGTGTGTGTATATATATATATACTCTCCAGATTTTTCAAAATATAAAATATATGTGTCTTATTATACACTCCCTAAAATCATTCATATTCATGTATGTGGATTTATAATCAACTTTTCACAAGATTATTCTCCGAAATATTCATACACCTGAAATTCATATTTGTTTTCTAAAACTGAAAACTGACTTCAGTAAATGGTGCATACAAATCATAATATTTCGTCATTGCAAGATGGCCACGAATAGAGTGCATCACACCAAGTGTACTGCACCACTGCACAGGTGAATAACGAGTTAGAGTGACAAAAAAACTATCTTGTTAGGAAATTACAGCAAAATGGGGGTGCACCAAAACCTAGAAGAAGGATTTCTAGCACCATGGTCCGGTAATTGAGTCTCAAACACGAGCCAAATGTGCGACCTGAGATCCCATTTGACTGATCCGCGCGGCCCACCCAGTGGCTAAAGACAGTGCGGCACCACCGAGATGGGTCCAATAAGCAGGGAGAAACGTTGATAAGGATTCTGTGGAATCCTGCCGGTAGAGCCCCCACTGAGCCCTGAGCTGAGTTCAGGATTTCAGACAGGGAAGGAAGCGGTACAGTTCTAACTCCCACAATGGAAACTCTTCCAAGGAAACCAATGGCCATCATCTTGGAGAGCTGAAGTAACCTCAGCCACTCTCCTACAGATTACAACAATAAAACAGGAGTGTGTTATTCAGCTCATCTCCCATATATCGGGGAATTCGCATAAAATCTCTCCTAGGATTTCCGGGGGAGAGATTATCAGAGCGAGCCTGCATAAAGATGGGGGAAAACAAGAGGCAACTGACCTTCAACTCCCCCTCTCATCAACTGTGAAAATAAAACCTGTCTAACCAGTGCTGGGGGAGGGGCAAGTGGAAAAAATCAAAACAATAGAGTGTCTGGCTTCCCAATAGACAACCTCCACAACCAACAAACGGCAGGCCCAGAGTACAGTTTGAACTGCCGAGAGCCATCACTCAGGGGAAATCTGGTCTTGCAGGAAAAACCAGGACTAGCAGGAGAAACCAGAGGACTAGAGGCCAGGCCCTTGTGACTGGGCAGCGGGAGACTGCAGGCCCACAGGCGACAGTCCACCCGCTGCCCGCGTGACTAGGCGGCTTGAGAACGCCCTACCGCCGGCGACCGACCGCACCACTGGGTGGCTAGAGATCGCCCGCCCGCCAGTGACAGCCCACCTGCTGCACAAGTGACTGGGCAGCTGGAGACCGCCTGCCTGCCGGCCACCGACCGCACGACTGGGCAGCTGGAGACCGCCTGCCCGGGAGTGACCCGGAGCTGAAACCAACAAGTGACAGTACAGTCCCAGCCCCCTATACGGACACCTCAGCAAGGAGCCTTGGGCCTGCCAAAACAGAGAGGTGACGTCACTGGAGCTCGGCCTTCGGAATTTCTTCCAAGCGGAATCCACTTTAGCATGCATAGTCTACCAACACAAAGGAGAGACAACAGAGACATACAACACCAAAACAAATCTCTAGAATAAAGCAGAAACACAGCAATCAAATAGAGCTGGAAAGTAACGTGAACATCATGAAAAAACAATGGAATAAAAGGAGTACAAACAATGCAGGACAACTTAATTCTACAGGAGGACCTAGAAGCACCAGAAACAGGGATAGGGAAAGAAATCAAGGCATACTTAACTCAGATGGAAAGAAATATTAGAGAAGACATGAGGCAGCAAGTCCAAGGAATAAAAGTATATTTTGAAAATGAATTAAACAAACAAATTCAAATGGCAAAAAATGAGCTTTACCAAAAAATAGAGATCTTAAAAAAATTCAAACAGTAATTCTAGAAATGCAGGAAACTATAAACCAAATTAAAAACTCAAACAAGAATATTACAAATAGAGTAGATCAAGTAGAAGTCAGAAAATCAGAAAATGAAGACAAAGTTTATCAACTTGAAAAGAATATAGTCAACACAGAAAAGATGCTTAAATCTATTCAAGAGATAAGGGATGTCAAAAAAAAAAACTTGAGAGTCATCGGGATAGAAGAAGGCATAGAGATTCAAACCAAAGGAATGGACAACATATTAAATGAAATAATTCTAGAAAACATCCCAGAGATGAAAGATGGATTGTATTGCCAAATCCTGGAAGCCTACAGGACCCCAAACATTCAAAAACATAATAGACCAAATCCAAGACATATAATTATGAAGATAGCCAACATACAGAACAAGGAGACAATATTAAACGCTTATAAGAGAAAGGAGGCAGATTACATTCAGGGGTAAACCAATTAGGTTAACGACTGATTTTTCATCACAGATTTTGAAAGAGAGAAGATCCTAGAACAATGTATTTCAAATGCTGAAAAATAATGGATTCCAACCAAGAACACTGTACCCAGCAAAATAAAGCTTCAGATTTAAAAATGAAATTAAAGTCTTTCATGATAAACAAAAGCTAAAAGAATATGCAGCCAGAAAACCAGCACTGCAAAGCATTTTGAGCAAAATACTACAAGAAGAAGAATTGAAAAATAGTGCCCAAAACTAACAGCAGGAGGTATTTCAGTAAAGGGGGAGGAAAATAACCAAAAAAGTAAAAACTAGCCAAACTAAAATATAATAAATAAATAAACATGACTGGAAGTACAAATCATATTTCAATTGTAACCTTAAATGTTAATGGCCAAAACTCACCAATCAAGAGACATGGGCTAGTAACGTGGAAAAAAAAAATCCAACAATATGTTGTCTTCAGGAGACCCATATTATAGGAAAAGACATACACAGGCTGAAGGTAAAAGTTTGGGAAAAATCATCCACTCACACGGCCCTCGGAAGCAAGAAGGAGTGGCCATACTCATATGGAATAAAATCAACTTCAAACCTAAGTAAATCAAAGGGATAAAGAAGAACACTATATTCTTTTAGAAGGAACCATCCACCAACAAGACTAACAATTATCAATTTGTATGCACCAAGCAATGGAATTGCAACGTTCATAAAACAAACTCCCCTCAAGTTCAAGAGTCACATAGACTACAACACAATAATTATGGGTGAATTCAACACACCACTCTTGGCATTGGACAGATCCTCTAGAGAGAAACTGAATAAAGAAACTATAGAACTCAACAGCACAATCGATAACCTAGACTTAACAGACATATATAGAATATATCAACCATCATCAAGTGGATACACGTTCTTCTCAGTAGCAGCACATTGATCCTACTCAAAGATAGACCATATATTATGCCATAGGGCAATTCTTAGTAAATATAAAGGCATGGAAATAATACCATGCACCATATCTGATCATAATGGAATGAAACGGGAAATCAATGATAAAAGAAGGAAGGAAAAATCCTGCATCACATGGAAAATGAACAACATGCTACTGAATGATCAATGGGTAACAGAAGACATAAAGGAGGAGATAAAAAAATTCTTAGAGACAAATGACAATACAGACACAATGTACCGGAATCTATGGGACACAGTGAAAGCAGTTTTAAGAGGGAAATTCATTTATTGGAGTTCTTTCCTCAAAAAAAAAAAAAAAACCAGCAAATAAATGAACTCATGCTACACCTCAAAAACCTAGAAAAGGAAGAGCATAACAACAGCAAATGTAGTAGAAGACAAGAAATAATCAAATTTAGAGAAGAAATCAACAAAATTGAAACAAAGAAAAACATTGAAAAAATTGATAAAACTAAAAGTTGGTTTTTTGAAAAAATAAATAAGATCGACAGGCCCTTAGCCATACTAATGAACAGAAGAAGCGAGAGAACTCAAATTACTAAAATACGGGATGAAAAAGGCAATATCACAACAGACACTACAGAAATAAAGAAGATAGTTAGAAAGTATTGTGAAACACTATATTCCAATAAAATTGAAGATAGTGAAGGTATTGATAAATTTCTTAAGTCATATGATCTGCCCAGATTGAGTCAGGAAGACACACACAATTTAAACAGACCAATAACAAAGGAAGAAATAGAAGAACCATCAAAGGACTGCCAACCAAAAAAAACCCTGGACTCGATGGGTATACAGCGGAGTTCTACAAAACCTTCAAAGAAGAACTAATACCAATATTATTCAAGCTATTTCAAGAAAAACAAAAAGAAAGAGCTCTTCCAAATTCATTCTATGAGGCCAACATCACCCTGATCCCGAAACCAGACAAAGACACTTTAAAGAAAGAAAACTACAGAACAATATCTCTAATGAACTTGGATGCAAAAATTCTCAATAAAATCCTGGCGAATCGAATACAGAAGCATATCAAAAAAATTGTGCTTCATGATCAAGTAGGATTCATCCCTGCGATGCAAGGCTGGTTCAATATATGGAAATCAATAAATGTAATCCACCACATCAATAGACTTAAAGACAAGAACCATATGATCATCTCCATTGATGCAGAAAAAGCATTCGACAAACTACAGCATCCCTTTATGTTCAAAACACTATAAAAACTAGGGATAAAAGGAACTTACCTCAACATGGTAAAAGCTATATATGCTAAAAATCAGGCTAGCATCATCCTAAATAGAGAAAAGCTGAAGAAATTCCCTCTAAAATCTGGAACAAGACAGGGATGCCCTCTATCACCACTTCTATTCAATTAAGTTCTAGAAATACTAGCCAGAGCAATTAGACAGACAAAAGAAAATAAAGGCATAAAAATAGGAAAGGAAGAATTTAAATTATCGCTATTTGTAGATGACATGATAATATATTTAACAGACCCAAAAGGGTCTACAAAGAAACGGCTTGAGTAAATAAATGAATTCATCAAAGTGGCAGGATATAAAATCAACACACATAAATCAAAGGCATTTTTGTATATCAGCAACAAAACTTCTGAAATGGAAATGAGGAAAACCACTCCATTCACAATATCCTCAAATAAAATAAAATACTTGGGAATCAACCTAACAAAAGAGGTGAAAGATTTATATAATGAAAACTACAGAACTCTAAAGAGAGAGATAAAAGAAGATCTTAGAAGATGGAAAAATGAACCCTGTACATGGATAGGCAGAAATAACATTATCAAAATGGCAATATTACCCAAAGTTCTCTACAGGTTTAAAGTGATGCCAATCAAAATCCCAACAGCATTTCTTGTAGAAAAAGATAAAGCAATCATGAAATTCTTATGGAAAAACAAAAGACCCAGAATAGCGAAAGCAACTCTAAGCAGTAAGTGTGAATCTGGAGTTATAGCGATATCAGAGTTCAAACTGTACTACAAAGCAATAGTACCAAACACAGTGTGGTACTGGTACCAAAACAGGAAGGTGGACCAATGGTACAGAATAGAGGACACAGAAACCAATCCACAAAATTACAACTTTCTTATATTTGATAAAGGGGCTAAAAGCATGCAATGGAGAAAGAATAGCATCTTCAACAAATGGTGCTGGGGTAATTGGAAATCCATATGCAAATAAATGAAACTGAATTTCTTTCTCTTGCCATGCACAAAGGTTAACTCAAAATGGATCAAGAAGCTAGATATAAAATCAGAGACACTGCGTCTGATAGAAAAAAAGTTGGTTACGATCTTCATACTGTGGGGTCGGGCTCCAAATTCCATAATAAGACTCCCATAGCCCAAGAGTTAATAACAAGAATAAACAAATTGGACTTACTTAAACTATAAATTTTTTTCTCAGCAACAGAAACAATAAGAGAGGTAAATAGAGAGCCTACATCCTGGGAACAAATTTTTACCCCTCACACTTCAGATAGAGCCCTAATATCCAGAATATACAAAGAACTCAAAAAATTAAACAATAAGATAACAAATAATGTAATCAACAAATGGGACAAGGAACTGAACAGACACTTCACAGAGTAAGACATACAATCCATCAACAAGTACATGAAAAAATGCTCACCATCTCTAGCAGTCAGAGAAATGCAAATCAAAACCACCCTAAGATACTATCTCACTCCAGTAAGATTTGCAGCTATTATGAAGTCACAGAACAACAAGTGTTGACGAGGATGTGGGGAAAAGGGTACACTTGTACACTGCTGGTGGGACTGCAAATTGGTGAAGCAAATTTTGAAAGCAGAATGGAGATTCCTGGGAAAACTGGGAATGGATCCACCCTTTGAACCAGCTTTTGCCCTTCTCAGACTATACCCTGAGGATCTTAAAAGAGCGTACTATAGGGATACTGCCACATCAATGATCATAGTGGCACAATTCAAAATAGGTAGACTGTGGAAACAAACTAGATGCCCTTCAATATATGAATGGATAAAAAAAAATGTGGCGTCTATACACAATGGAGTATTATGCAGCACTAAAAAATGACAAAATCATAGAATTTGTAGGGAAATGGATGGCATTAGAGCAGGTTATGCTAAGAGAAGGTAGCCACTCTTTAAAAAACAAAAGTCAAATGTCTTCTTTGATATAAAGAGAGCAACTAAGAATAGAACAGGGAGAAAGAACTTGAGGAAAAGGTTAACATTAATCAAAGACGAGAGAGGAAAGCAAAAGGGAGAGAGAATGGAAACCATATGGAAATGGTAGGAGACCCTCAATGTTACACAAAATTACATATAAGAGGTAGTGAGGAGAAAGGGGGGTGGAATAGGGAGAGAAGTGAAAAACAGCAGATGAGTTAGAGAGGGAAGATGGGAGGGGAGGGGAGGGAAGATAGTAGGGGATAGGAAATGTAACACAATACAACAGTCACTTATATGACATTTTGTAAAAATATGAATGTGTAACCATTGTGATTCTGCAACTCGTATTTGGGGAAAATTGGGAGTTCATAACCCAATTGAGTCAAATGTATGAAAGATGATATACCATGAGCTTTGTAATGTTTTGAACAACCAATAAAAAATAAATAAATAAAGGTTTAAAATTGAGTGGGAAGATATCAGCTAAAAAAGTGTTGAGATGCATTCATTTTGCTAAGCAGAAACTTTGTTTTGTTTAGTTGTATCTATCACAATTTTATTGTACCAGAAAACTGGTTTTAAAAATGCACATAATTGAGATTAAAGGTTAATCCACCTACCCTCCTGAAAAATTCATAGTATTTCCTATATTTTTCATATTTCATTTTTTAGTGAATATTTTGTCATGGACCAGTTCTAGTCTTAGGCTATTCTTCCAGAATACTAACTCAACTGACAAGTTGGTACAATGTGTTGGATTGTTCTTTTCATCTTTTATTTAATAGTTTCTAACTGATAATGTGTATTTTTTCTTATCTTTTTTGGACATACATACCCAACTGTATCTTTGCATTTTATGTTTTACTGGGAAAGAGACTCATCAAAAGCTCTGTATTATATGTATCAGTAATCAAACATTTAGAGATCGCAATTATTCTTAATTTTGCCTGAAAATATCTTTGTACCATTTTTCTTATAAAGATTTAGAATTATTAATACTGCCCCTACTGTAATAAGTAACTACTTACAAAAAGGATTAAACAATTGACTTTATATCAATTATGAATATGAAAATTACTAAAATAAGTATTTTTTAATTAACACACAATTGATAGAAATTGAAATCACAAGAAGGCCATTTGAAATGTCAGTGCATATGGTCCTTAAATAATAGGTTGTTCAAAAAAAAATTTCTCTAATTCATAAGAGTTAATATGCCATATTACAACTTAATGTGATATAAAACCTTAAATTATCAGTATTGATAAATAAGAATGATACCTGTTAACTTAACCATGTTTATTTGATTTTCACTGTAAGATGTTAATTCTGGAAGACTTGAAAATTAAGAAAGACTTGGTATATATTATTTCTAAAAGGCTAATCAAAGTAATTTTAAATATATATGTATATATATATATGTAATACATGTGAATGAATATAGATGCATATGTATAATAAATGTATTGTAATATATCTATCAGGTGATTATAATTTTTAAATTTTCTCAAGAAAAAAGAATGACTATAAAATCAGTTTTAAATGTAAATTTCATAGCATACTAGTGTTTGTAATGACATGAGAGAAAAATACATAAGGAGGGAAAGTGAAAAAGAATAGAGAGAAGGGGGAAAACGATTAAGAAAGTGAGTAATGAAGAGGGTGAGGAGTGTTTGATGATAAGATAAAGTGGAGGAGCTGGGTTTCTGACTCAGTGTTAACATGCTTGTCTAGCATGTGTGAGGCACTGGGTTATATTCTCATCACCACATACAAATAAATAAAATGAAGGTCTATGAACAACTGAAAAAATAAAAAATGAAAAAGGAGAAATATTACCAAAATTCCAAGTTTTTATGAATGTTAAATAAAAAACAATTATGTTACATAGCCTTATGCAATTTCTAGACTCCCCAAAATAGTCATTAAATGTTAGATTATTAGTGCTATAACTGAAAATCTATTGCTCTTTCCTCTACATTCTGTGGCATGCTAGTGCTAAAATAAAGTGTATTATGACACCAAAAAAAAAATCAAATATTTCTACAGTAACTGACCCAGTTTAACATCAATGCATGAAGATTCCTATGGGATATAATGTGTATTTTGACGTTCATTTTCATTCAAAACTGGTACATTACTATTTCTCCAGTTTATGCACATGATAGGATGTATATTTCATCCACAATTTAGCAAATTTATACGCATTTGTTTTACTTTCCATCACTTCCTGCTTCAGAACACATGGATTACTCCATGTTTCTTGACTGCTCTTTTTAAGAGACTTCTTTATAAACACATTATTTTTGATTTCCATTATCAATTTTGAAGCAAAACTCACACAACCGTCATGATAAACCATAACCCTAATATTATCATTAGATATAAAACTGGTTGGAATGAATGATTGTATTTCAATATAAGATTTCTTGTATACTTTCAGATATCAATTTAATCCATTATGTAAAGTGGAACCAGTAATATTATTTATTCACAGTATGGTCTATTCATGCATTATCTCTATATTGATAGACACAGGGTACACCTCTGTGTACGCCCAATAATAATTTGTATATCTTCAAAATATTGCTCCCAGAAATGGTGGAAGAAATACTCATGTCAACTGATTTATACATACATTTTATCACAGTAGTATTCTGGACACAAAATGCAAAGGTCACACTTAGGATTCTCCCAAAAGCCTAAATGGAAAGTGAACATGGATTACTAAACTCATCCATGTCCAGGTTGCCTAATGCTCTCAAATGTCAATCATATTGGTGACTACATATGTGTTTCTTCTGAAGATTACATTTTCAATCTCAACCCTGTTGAGAATGTCTAAACCTATGACTCATTTTATAATTTGCCTGATTTCTTAATCTCTATTGATATCTGCTTTCCTACTATTTTCCCCAGTTCATCATTGTGACTGACTTTTCACATGTGCTGACATATATATTCAATCTCTACCCGACACCCTATTGCTAAAGAACTTTTGGTCCAAATCCTATACTCAATCTTCTTCCTAAACCTACCGACTATCTTCCTAATCCTAGCGACAAATCCTTTTTGACTGGATGTTCTCTTCGTTATTCAATCATCCAAGGTGAAAATTCCTGTTCCATTGTATATCGCTTTATCTGAGACATATGTGCAGTACATAAGTCAAAGCTAATTAAACCACTCAAGGGGCAAATGCCCTTCTGGGCTTCAAATCATACCTAGATTTCTTTTTCCATACTTATATTTCACCCACAAGTTAGCAAAATTATTTGCATTTTTGTCACTTTCAATTACTTCCTACTTCAGAACACATGCATTCCTCTATGTTTCTTGACTGGTCTTTTCATGAGACTTCTTTCCAAACACATTATTTTCCATTTCCATACTCACTTTTGAAGCAGAACTCACACACCTTTCATGATAAAATATAACCCTAATATTACCATTAGATGTATAACTCATTGGAATGAATGATTCTATATAAATATAAGATTTCTTATATATTTTTAAATATCAGTTCTATCAATCCATTATTTAAAGTGGAATCAGTTATATTATTTATTCACAGTATTGTCAATTCATGCATTACTTCTATATTCATAGACACAGGGTACACCTCTGTGTACGCCCAATAATAATTTGTATATCTTCAAAATATTGCTCCCAGAAATGGTGGAAGAAATACTCATGTCAACTGATTTATACATACATTTTATCACAGTAGTATTCTGGACACAAAATGCAAAGGTCACACTTAGGATTCTCCCAAAAGCCTAAATGGAAAGTGAACATGGATTACTAAACTCATCCATGTCCAGGTTGCCTAATGCTCTCAAATGTCAATCTTATTGGTGACTACATATTTGTTTCTTCCTAAGATTATATATTGAAACTCAACCCTGTTGATAATGTCTAATCCTATCACTCACTTTGTACTTTGCCTGATTTCCTAATGTCTCTATTGATATCTGCTTTCCTACATATTTTCCGCATTTCATCATTGTGACTCATTCTTCACATGTGCTGACATTTACATTCACTCTCTAACCGAAACCCTATTGCTAAAGAACTTTTGGTCCAAATCCTATACTCACTCTTCTTCCTAAACCTATGGACTATATTCCTAATCCTACCGACTATCCCTTTTTGACTGGATGTTCTATTCTACATTCAATCATCCAAGTAACGGTCGGGCGAGCGTTGGAAGAAGAGACCACCAAGTGTCTATCTCATGTAACAGCAATGGGTTTATTGGGAGTCCAGCATGCTGGGGCTCAGAGTTCACTTGAAAAGAGTAGAGAGCCCTGAGAACAGCTTAAGCAGATGTTATAAACTTTTCCTTGCGAGTGCAGGGAGGGAAGTTAATTGATGTGTCAGGGCGAGTGTTCAGTTTGCATGCAACCTGGTGGGGGAGTACATTCTGCAGTTTGGCAGTTGTGGACAGCACATTCTGGGAACAAGATTGGCAAAAATTTCTCAAGATTTCAACAGTGTTTTGTTAAGTGTACAGAAAAACAGGAAGTGACAACTACATATTTTATTAACCTTTCATTCGACACTTCTTTTTCTGGCTACTTTTAATCATAAATATGATCATTGGGTGGTGTCACATTCCATGTCTGCTAGTGGGGTATTACCATTAGTTTAACTTGTCCAATTTGAGCCTGGAGAAAATAAATTACATGGTTGAGCAAGCAGGGTTTTATAGTTAGCAATAATGTGAGGATTATTATTGGACCCGCCAGGGTTGATAAATGCGTAGTTAACAAGGGGGACTTTGTGAACCAAGATTCAAACCACCCTTTTTGGGCCTCTCTCTCTCGTTGACGCTCTTCAAGTCGTCATTTTAATTTACTAATAGATTTTTTTACAACTCCAGTATGGTTGGCATAAAAACAACATTCTTCCATCAATGCAAAACAAAGGCCCTCTTCTCTCATGAAGAGAAATTCCAATCCTCGACTGTTCTGTAAAACAACTTCAGAGAGATAGGTTAAAGATTCATGCAATGCTGTGATGGAGGTTTCTAATATCTTTAAGTTTTGGCCTATTGCTGCTTCTATTTGGGTCATTTGTTTTGTCCCATGGACCAAGGCAGTGGTTCTTGTGCCCACCCCTGCAGCAACATGTATTCCTAATAGGATGGCGAAAGTGAGGGATATATGTTCCCAGTGGAACCAGGTTTTATGCCCCCCTATTTGATCTTCAAATGAACCTGTGTCATGATAGAGCACTCTGGGAAACATTTGCACAACTACACAATTAATCACATCTTTTGACCACTTCATGAAAACATAAACAATGTTTTAAATATTTAGAATTATACTGTTGTAGGGATGGACAAGGCAAGGCACCTAAGATAGTACCAAAGACAGGAAAACAGTCCTATTTGTTTGCAACCATATTCAGAGGGCATTACTTCTGTTGTAATCAATTAAATCCCCGGAATCCCAAGTTTAGGTAGTTTCAGAATTTTGTACCCAACATATAAGGGAAGGGGCTCAGAAGTTCACAGTCTTAAGAAGTTCACAAGAAGCCATTTGTCTTCTTTTTTTTTCCTCTGTTCTGGGAAAGTTAACCTTCCAAGGACACCTGGGTGAGGGAGAGCTTTATATTCCCTTTATTTTTCCCTCTGCCAACTGTTACCATGGAGCCCAGTTGGTAACTTCTTTATCTTACAAATGTAGCCATCTATGTGAAGCCTCAGCTCAAGGCCAAGGCCTTGTTCACATATTTTGTGAAAAATTAGTATGGGGGTGTCTAGCTTAGGATTGCAGATTTTTTTAGCCAGTGGCCAAGTAGAATAGGGCAACATGAAAAGTGGAATTTTATCTACTTAGAAATCTTTTATTGGGACTCTTTTGATGAAATTCCTAAATTCAGCTATGTTGGAGATTTCTGGAGAAGGTCAGTTAAGACTTTTCTGTGGGCCTGGTACAGAGGGGGAAGACGGGGAAGGCATGGCTGTGAGCAGTTCCGTGGATCTGAGAATGAGGTAGGAGAAATGTAAAAGAATAATGGAAAAGGGGTTTTGGATTTTTCTAGGAACAAATCTTGAGCAGTACAACAGGTACAGCAGAGGGTAAGATGGGAGTTAGTATCCAAAAAAGCATTTGAGGGACTTTAAATACTTAGTAACATATTTTCAGTGATGAAAAAGCAACTTTAAAGGCCATTTACATTGCATCTTGGATAAGGGTGTGAGGGCTCTTCTCAGCTGGTTTGGGCTTTGTGTTAGGTAGTAAGAGGACCTGGTGGGACCCAGTGCGGGCAATGACAGGAGAAGAGAGGAGTGAGTTGGTTGAGGTGTACCTCAGTACCTGCTACCTCAAGAAGGGGGCAACGGTCTTAGAACAGGCGGAGGTTTGGGTTTTTGATCTAGTAATTGGAGGGGAGAAATCAGGTTGCATAGGTGAGAGTAAGAGCAGAGAGTCTGGAGCAGAAGGCTGAGGGTGAGGATCTATTGGAGAAGCATAGTTCAGGATGTGAGCAAAGGAGGGAAAAGGCCTCCACATAGGGGAATCTTCTTTTACCCTTTTCAGCACTTGCAGAAGTTAAAAAGGTCACGCAGAATTTGAGGATCCAGAGACCCCTCTGGGGGCCATCAATTTTGGTTATCTAATTGGTAATATGGCCAATGTTGTGTACAGAATTTGATGAGGAGTTTGGGTTCCATCAAGCAGTCCCTGTATGCTCACATCCTCATGACTTACAGAAGAAGCCGGCTTTCCCCCAACACAGCCTTGACTGTTTGTGGCTTTGATAGTCCGCCGGGCAAACATAGTAATCTAGGCTAGCCAACCTGCATCTGGCTCGCGTGTCCCTACATCCATAATATTTGTTTCCATTATCTATGGTAGAGAAGGGATTTAATGGAATTTTAGTGGGATCCACTTCATCAGGGATATCCCAATGGAAAAGACCTATAGCCAGCTGACAAATGTTTCTGTGGAGAGATGGCGACCATGTCCCTAAGTGGGCTGTATGCGAGATAGACCATACTTCTTGTCCAGTAAGATTTGTGATCAGCCATCGCTGCTGAATGGGCTGATGAGGATTAGGACTACTGGTGGTCAAGGGGAGAGTCTATTGCCTTTTCCACATGGCAAATACACAATTTGAAAGCGTTACCAGTCTTTTACAGTTTCCAGCCAGAGTCTGGACAGGGCACAGGCTTGAGATGAGAGGTATGGATCCAGGAAGTGATTCTGTCTACCTTTACTGCTGTAGGTGTTATAAGTAGCACCTGCTATGGTCCCTTCCAGCAGGGTTCCAGGGATGACACCTGATGTCGTCTAATGTAGACAAAGTCTCTTTCTTGATATTGATGTTGATTCCCCTTGTCACCGGGTTGGTAGGCAGTGTCCATCTGTCTTCACAGGTATCTATGTGGCTCTGGCTGAAAGACAATATCTCTAACTTTTTAAATTAGTGGGAAGTAGAAAGATCCTTCTAGGGTCCATCCAAATCCAAAGGTGAGCCATTCTGAGGCACAGAGAGTCTGCCAGGTCCAGCATTTTACTGAAAAAGAAAGATTCTGATCCCTTAAGCAAACTTTGTTGCAGTGAACAAGGGTCAGAGACAGAGGCATTGAAGTGCTCTGTCCCATAATGAAAGATACACAAACAGTAAAAGCAACAACACATGACACAGACAAGACAAGACAATAAAGACAGGATATGGAAGTCCAACACTGAGACCAGGACTGAGTAGTTGGCAAAACCCGATGGGTTGGCAATACCGAATCTGAAACAAAATATCACTGAGTGATGGAGACTATTGTTCCTCGATTTTCTGAGTCCTCTATGACGTCCCCCAGGGACTTGGCCTGTGGCTCTGTGACATGACTGTCAGCCACCATCGGAGAGAGCTCACGCTCTTCATCGACATCCATTTTGCCAAGCCCTGACCTGAAACCTGAAACCAGAAAGAGGCACCTTACTTACCCCGAGAGGAGTTCTTTGGGGTCGCTTGTCCACGGCTGCCGGATCTCGGTGGAACCTCCATATGTAAAGGTCCGGTGACAATCGGGTGAAGAGACCACCAAGAGACTGTCTCATGCAAAGCAAAGGGTTTATTGGGAGTCCAGCATGCTGGGGCTCAGAGCTCACTTGAATAGAGCAGAGAGCCTTGAGAACAGCTTAAGCAGAGCTTATATATTTTCCTAGGAGAGGGCAGGGGGGGAAGTTTATTGATGGGTCCGGGCAAGTGAGCGGTTTGTGTGCAACCGGTTGAGGGAGTACATTCTGCAGTTTGGCAGTTTTGGACAGCACATTCTGGGAATAAGACTATCAAAAAGTTCTCAAGATTTCAACAGTGTTTTGTTAAGCATACTGAAAAATAGAAAGTGACAAGTACTTATTTTATTAACCTTTCACTGCGAACTATACTTTTCCAGAATTCCTAATGTTTCTATTGTGTTTGTTAAAGTTCATTTTTATTCAAACCTGGTACGTAATTATTTCTTCAGTTTATGGACATCATTAGATATATCCATTCATTCACAAGTTCACAAACTTATAAACATTTGGGTCACTTTCAATCACTTCCTCCTTTGGAAGACATATATTCCTCCATGTTTCTTGACTGGTCTTTTTACTAAACTTCTTTCTAAACATATTATTTTCGATTCCATAATCATTTTTGAAGCAAAACTCACACACTATTCATGATAAATGATAACCCTAACATTACCATTAGATATATAACTGGTTGGAATGAATGTATGTATATCAATATAAGATTTCCTATATATTTTCAGATATCAACACAATCCATTATTTAAATTTGGAACCAGTTATATAATTTATTCACAGTAGGGTCCATTAATGCATCATCTCTATATTCATCAAAACAGGGTAAACCTATTAGTATCCCCAGTACTAATTTATAAGTTTTCAAAATATTGCTCACAGAAATGGTGGAAGAAATACTCATGTCACCTTAGCTACATATACATATTATCACAGTAATATTCTGGACACAAAATGCAAAGGTCACACAGAACATAATTTAAGCTATGTATCCCAATCAAGGGCCCAAAGTCCTTCTGGGCTTCAAATATTACCTAGATTTCTGTTTTCATACTTATATTTCACCTCCATATTCTTATAAATATCGCAGGTTCCCAATATCATTATTCATCCAGCAAAATGATTCATAACCCAAATCGAACATGCTATTAACCCTAACCATTCTGTAAACTGAGATTGTTCACTCAATCTCACTTTACAGAAGAGCAGGGACAAAGTTAGTATTACAATACAGGAAGTTAGGAGATCTTTCACCTGCTGAGTACCTCAAAATCCATGCAGAAATGATCCCTGGAGAAGACATAGGCAGCTATGAAGGACCTGAAACAGCAAAAGTCATCTTCCTTTGCAAACCACCCGATCAGGATGAAAGGATGTGTCTCAATCAGCCTATCTCTTATTAATGTAGGGATGATGTATGAAACCAGGCATGTGTGGAGAGCTGTTCCCAGGTGCCTATGTTTCTATACCATTCTAACTTGTGAAAGTGTCACAGGAAATAGAGGCTGCCTCCTTTTCCTGAGACACTAGGAAGCAACTGTTACGACAAAGTGGTGGCCAAGACAGTGGTCTCATTCATTTTCTGAAGGAAGTGACCTCACCTCACTTCCTTGGTGATGGAAATCTCTGAATTTTGTGATCCAGGAAGCCAGGCACCCAGAGCCAGTCCCAGTCCCAGTCCAAGTGGGCTCACTTGTTTGGATTTACCAAGAGGCTAGATAAATACCAAGAAATTTTTGAAATTCCCATGACCAGATGGTATTGGAGAACATTTGGATGCACTTTTACTGATCATGAGTGTACCAGACAGTGCCTTGATTGACTGGGATTTATGACAATGGTGTAGAACAGAGATGCTATTAAGTTGGACCCTCCTGAGTAGTGAGCCCTGAGCTGTGGTGTGCAGGTGTGTGATGAATCATCTGTGGTTGCGCCATGTGGATTTTCCATTGATTTCCAAATGGCTTGTCACTGACATGGTGCAGTGACCAGACACTTATATGTAAAGGTGTCTTGTTAAATTGATAGTTTTCAGGGCAATGTGCAGAATCAGGTTGCTATAGACAAGGGGGCAAGCTATGTGGGAATGAAGCCTGGTTGGTGCATTCTCTTGTAGACCCTGAAAAACCACAAGTGACAAAACTCCCTCCAGCACTGTGTTCCAGTGGAACCTCTTGTATTTCGTGAGGCAAATACCAAACTCCCAGTGCTGCAGCAGGAAACACCACGAAAAGTGGAGGATGAACAAAAGGCTTCACAGTCCACACGGGGAGACACTTAGACCCCAGTGGCCACAGTTTACATACAAAGAGAGAATTCAGCACTGCTGCCTCATGTGCATTGGAAAGCAAGAAAAAATGTCTTCCAGGTCACATAGATGCAGACCCAGCTTTGATGATCTCACTACAAAGGAAGCTAAAGCTACTGACAACAACATATATTTCAAGTGCCCATCCTCAGAGGAAGTTTCTCTAGAAGTCTTTAGGCCAGCACACCTCCATATTTGTGGAGGGTTTACCCTGTACCTTACTTTGGGATACTCCTCTACCACCTCCAAGTTTGTGACCTCCTAAATATTTTCCATTCCAGATATGTATTTACAGATTTTCTAACTCTTCTCCTCTAATTGTTTCTTATTTGGGGAGATGGTAACGTCAAGGCATTGTTCTGGATGAAAGTGGGAAGATTTTTGTGTAGCACATATTTGTATACACATTGGATTCATTTTCCAATTTTCCATTCCAAAAACTGAATCCCTGACACTAACGCGTACCCTACAAAACTCTGACTACTAATCCTAATATGATGGAGAAAAATGACCCAAACCGAATAGAAAAACAAGCAGTTCTGAAGAGGCATGGTGTATAGTCGGACTTGCCTTTTGCATGATAAAGTGTAGGTGTTATAAACCTAGTCAATTTTTAATTGAAATAGTTCTCCATGTGTTTTTTTCCTTTGATATTTATTGTTTGTTCTTCAAAACATTACATAGTTCTTGACATGTCATATTTCACACTTTGATTCAAGTAGGTTATGAACTTCCATTTTTCCCCTTATACAGATTGCAGCATCCCATCAGTTACACATCCACTGTTTTGCATATTGCTATACTAGTGTCTGTTGTATTCTGCTGCCTTTCCTGTCCTCTACTATCGCCCATCCCCTCCCCTCCAATCCTCTCAATGTACCCCATCTGCTGTAATTCATTTCTTCCCCTTGTTTTCGTCCCCTTTCCGCTCACTTCACCTTGTATTTAATTTTGTATAACCATGAGGGTTTCCTTCCATTTCCATGCAATTTTGCTTCTCTTTCCTTTTCCCTCCCACCTCTCACCCCTGTTTAATGTTAATCATCTTCTCATGCTCTTCCTTCCAACTCTGTTCTCAGTTACTCTCCTTATTTCAAAGAAAACATTTGGCATTTGTTTTTTAGTGATTGGCTATCTTCACGTAGCATAATACGTTCTAATGCCATCAATTTCTCTGCAAATTGTATGATTTTGTCATTTTTTAATGCAGAGTAATACTCCATTGTGTATAAATGCCACACTTTTTTAATCCATTCATCTATTGAAGGGCATCTAGGTTGGTTCCACAGTCTTCCTATTGTGAATTGTGCTGCTATGAACATAGATTTATCAGTGTCCCTGTAGCATGCTCTTTTTGGGTCTATAGGGATTAGACCGAGAAGGGGAATTGCTGGGTCAAATGGTGGTTCCATTCCCAGCTTTCCAAGAAATCTCCATACTGCTTTCCAAATTGGCTGCGCCAATTTGCAGTCCCACCAGCAATGTACAGGTGTACCCTTTTCCCCACATCCTCGCCAGAACTTGTTGTCGTTTGACTTCATAAAGGCTGCTAAGCTTACTGCAGTGAAATGGTATCTTAGGGTGGGTTTGTTTTGCATTTCTGTGAATGCTAGAGATGGTGAGAATTTTTTGATGTACTTATTGATTGATTGTATGTCCTCCTCTGAGAAGTGTCTGTTCAGGTCCTTGGCCCATTTGTTGATTGGGTAATTCATTTTCTTATTGTTAATTTTTTTTGATTTCTTTGTATAACTCTGGATATTAGGGCTCTATCTGAAGTGTGAGGAGTCAAGATTTGTTCCCAGGGTGTAGGCTCCCTTTTTACCTCTCTTATTGTTTCTTTTTCTGAGAAAAATCTATTTAGTTTGAGTAAGTCCAGTTTGTAGATTCTAGTTATTAACTCTTATGCTATGGGTGTCCTATTGAGGAATTTGGAGCCCGACCCCACAGTATGTAGATCATAGCCAAAGTTTTCTTCCATCAGATGCCGTGTCTCTGATTTGATATCAAGCTCCTTGATCCATTTTGAGTTAACTTTTGTGCATGGAGAGAGAAAGGGATTCAGTTTCATTTGTTACATATGGAATTCCAGTTTTTCCAGCACCATTTTTTAAAGATGCTATCCTTCCTTCATTTCATGCTATTAGCTCCTTTATCAAGTATAAGATAGCTGTAATTTTGTGGATTGATTTCTGTGTCCTCTATTATGTACCATTGGTCCACCCACCTGTTTTGGTACCAGTACCATGCTCTTTTTGTTACTATTGCTCTGTAGTATAATTTGAGGACTTGTATCGCTATACCGCCTGATTCACACTTTCTGCTTAGAGTTGTCTTTGATATACTGGGTTTTGTATTTTTCCATATGAATTTCATAATTGTTTTATCTATTTCTACAAGAAATGCCCTTGGGATTTTGATTGGCATTGCATTAAACCTATAGAGAACTTTTGGTAATATCGCCATTTTGATGATGTTAATTCTGCCTATCCATGAACAGGGTATATTTTTCCATCTTGTAAGATCTTCTTCTATTTCTCTCTTTATTGTTCTGTAGTTTTCATTGTGTAAGTCTTTCACATCTTTTGTTACGTTGATTCCCAAGTATTTTATTTTTATTTTGAGGATATTCTGAATGGAGTGGTAGTCCTCATTTCCATTTCAGAGGATTTGTTGCTGATATACAGGAATGCCTTTGATTTATGATTGTTGATTTTATATCATGCCACTTTGCTGAATTCATTTACTAACTCTAATAGTTTCTTTGTAGACCCTTTTGGGTCTGCTTGGTATAGAGTCATGTCATCTGCAAATAGTGATAATTTAAGTTCTTCTTTTCCTAATTTTATGCCTTTAATTTCTTTCATTTGTCTAATTTCTCTGGCCAGTGTTTCGAGAACTATGTTGAACAGAAGTCGTGAGAGAAGGCATCCCTGTCTTGTTCCAGATTTTAGAGGGAATGCTTTCAATTTTTTCACAATTCAGAATGATACTAGCCTGAGGCTTAGCCTAGATTGCTTTTACAATATTGAGGTATGTTCCTGTTATCCCTAGTTTTTCTAGAGTTTTGAACAAAAAGGGATGCTGTACTTTGTTGAATACTTTTTCTGCATCTATTGGGGTGATCATATGGTTCTTATTTTTAAGTCTATTGATGTGGTGAATAACATTTATTGATTTCCGTATATTGAACCAGCCTTGAATCCCAGGGATGAATCCTACTTGATCATGTTGCACAATTTTTTAAATATGTTTTTGTATCTGATTCGCCAGAATTTTATTGAGGATTTTTGCATCTAGGTTCATTAGAGATATTGGTCTGTAGATTTGTTTCTTTGAAGTGTCTTTGTCTGTTTTATGAATCAGGGTGATATTGGCCTCCTAAAATGAATTTGGAAGTTCTCTCTCTTTTTCTATTTCCTGAAATATCTTGAAAAGTACTGGTATTAGTTCCTCTTTAAAGGTTTTGAAAAACTCTGCTGTATACCCATTCGGTCCTGTTCTTTTCTTAGTTGGTAGTCATTGGATGGTTTCTTCTATTTCCTCAATTAATATTGGTCTGCTTAGGTTGTCTATATCCTCCTGACTCAATCTGGGCAGATCATATGACTTAAGAAATTTATCAATTCCTTCACTATCTTCTAATTTATTGGTGTATAAGGATTCAAAATAATTTCTGATTATCTTCTGTATTTCAGAAGTGTCTGTTGTGATATTGCCATTTTCATCCAGTATGATAGTAATTTGAGTTCTCTCTCTTCTTCTCTTTGTTAACATGGCTAAGAGTCTGTCAATTTTATTTATTTTTCAACTTTTAGTATTGTCAAATTTTTCAATTGATTCTTTTGTTTTGATTTTATTAATTTCAGCTCTGATTTTAATTATTTCTTGCCTTCTACTTCTTTTGCTGTTGTTTTGCTCTTTTTTTTTCTAGGATTCTGAAATGAACTATGAGATCATTTATTTGTTGTTTCTTTTTTCTTTTTTTAAGGAAAGAACTCCAAGCAATGAATTTTCCTCTTAGAACTGCTTTTAATGTGTCCCATAGATTCTGATATGTTCCGTCTGTCTTTTTCATTTATCTCTAAGAATTTTTTATTTTCCTCCTTGATGTCTTCTATAACCCATTGATCATTCAGTACGTATTGTTCATTCTCCAAGTGATGCATGAAGTTTCCTTCCTTCTTTTATTGTTGATTTTTCAGTTTCATTCCATTATGATCAGATAAGATGCCTGGTATTATCTATACTCCTTTATATTGTCTAAGAGTTGCCATGTGACATAATATATAATCTATTTTTGAGAGGTATCCATGTGCTGCTGAGAAAAAAGTGTAACTGCTTGATGTTGGGTGGTATATTCTATATATGTCTATTAAGTCTATGTTATTAATTGTGTTATTCAGTTCAATAGTTTCCTTATTCAACTTTTGTTTGGAAGATCTGTCCAGTAGTGAGAGAGGTGTGTTGAAGTCTCCCATGATTATTGTATTGTGGTCTATCAGACTCTTGAACTTGAGAAGAGTTTTTTTGATGAACATAGCTGAACCATTGTTTGGGGCATATATATTTATGATTGTTATGTCTTGTTGGTGTATGGTTCCCTTGAGCAGTATGTAGTGTCCCTCTTTATCCCTTTTGCTTAACTTTGGCTTGACATCTATTTTATTTGATCTGAGTATGGACACTCCTGCTTGTTTCCGAAGTCCATATGAGTGATATGATTTCTCCCAACCTTTCAACTTCAGTCTATGTTTCTCTTTTCCTATCAAATGCGTCTCCTGCAGGCAGAAAATTGTTGGGTCTTCTTTCATGATCCATTCTACTAGCCTGTGTCTCTTAATTGGTGAGTTTAAGCCATTAACATTTAGGGTTACTATTGAGATATGGGTTGTTATTCCAGCCATATTTGTTTATTTATGTTACTAACCATGTTTTTTTTTCCTCTTTGATTATTTTCCCCCCTTTACTGTACTACCTCCCACTGTTGGTTTTCATTGTTATTTTCCATTTCGTCTTCCTATAATGTTTTGCCAAGGATCTTTTGAAGAAAGGGTTTTCTAGCTGCAAATTCTTTTAACTTTTGTTTATCATGGAAGGTTTTAATTTTATCTTCCATCCTGAAGCTTAAATTCGCTGGATACACAATTCTTGGTTGGAACCCAATTTCTTTCAGTGTTTGAAAAATGTTATTCCAGGATCTTCTAGCTTTCACAGTCTGTGTTGAAAGATCAGCTGTTATCCTGATTGGTTTACCCCTAAATATAATCTGCTTCCTTTCTCTTGTAGCTTTTAAAATTCTCTCTTTATTCTGTATGTTTGGCATCTTCATTATAATATGTCTAGGTCTTTATCTCTTATGATTTTGCACATTCCGCATCCTGTAGGCTTCTATGATTTGGGATTCTGTCTCATTCTTCATGTCTGGGAAGGTTTCTCATATTATTTCATTGAATAGATTGCTCATTCCTCTGTTTTGCACCTGTATACCTTCCTTTATCCCAATTACTCTTAAGTTTGGTCTCTTCATGTTATCCCATATTTCTTGGATTTTCTGCTCATGGTTTCTTAACAGTCTTGCTGAGCTGTCTATGTTCTTTTCAAGTTGAAATACTTTGTCTTCATTGTCTGATGTTCTATCTTCTACGTGATCTACTCTGCTGGTAGTATTCTCAATTGAGTTTTTAAGTTGGTTTATTGCTTCCTGCATTTCTATGATTTCTGTTTGTTTTTTTTTATAACCTCTATCTCCCTGTATAGTTGATCTTTTGCTTCTTGGATTTGTTTATGTAATTTATTGTTGAAGTGATCTTTCATTGTCTGATTTTGCTGTCTAATGTCTCCCTGTTGACTCAGATCATCGGAAGCAAGTATATCCTAAATTCTTTATCTGACATTCCATCTGATGCAGATATTACCTCTTCTAATGTTGAGTTGACCTGCATTGCTTGTGGTCCTTTCTTTCCTTGTCTTTTCCTACTGTTCGCGTTTTTTTCTGTTTGGTGGAAATTTTGTGTTATTGAATTTTACCCCTAAATGTTTATATTGCTATTGTATTCATGAAAAATCTCCCTCACAGGTGTGGGCGGTGGCTCTGCCCCTCCTCCAATTGGGGCAATGTGCCTACCACACCAGCAGCCCTCTGGACCTGTTCTGCCGGTCGGTAGCCTGTCCGCCTACCTTGCAGGAGCGGGCAGTTGCTCTACCCCTCTTCGGGCTCTTCTCCTGTTCAGCCAGTGGGTCACAGGTCCACCTACCTTGCAGGCGCAGGTGTCGGCTCTGCCCCTCCGCGTGCCGCTGGGCCTCTTCTGTCTGTGGATTGCAGGGCTGTCTACATTGCAGGCGCGAGTGGCAGCTCTGCCCCTCCCTAAACCGGGGCGATATATCTACCAGGCTGGTAGGTTGCTGGGTCTGTTCTGCCAGAGGGTGAGAGGTCCACCTGCTTTCCAGGCACGGGCAGTGGCTCGGCCCCTCCCCAAACCTGGTTATGTGTCTAGCACCGTGGCGGGGCCTAGCACCTGGTCTGTCGGTGTTCGCAGGTCTGCCTACTTCGCAGGCGCGGGGGCCGGCTCTGCCCATCTGAAGGCAGCTGGGCCTCTTCTGCCGGTGGGTCACAGGTTCACCTATCTAGAAGTTGCAAGGGGTGTCTCTGCCCCTCCGCGGGTTGCTGGGCCTGTACTCCCTGTGGGTCGCCTGTCCGCATTCCTTGCAGGCGCGCAGCGGCTCTGCCCAACCCCCAACCAGGGCGATGTGTTTTGTATGATTGCGGGCCGCTAGGCCTGTTCTACCGGTGGCTCGCAGGTCCGCCTATCTTACAGGCGCGGTTGGCGGCTCTGCCCCTCCCTTCTCCATGTGTTTGTAAAGTTAACAAATATGAGAATTCCTGTCTCCATTTCTCTGTACCCTATTCAGCACATGTATTTTTATATGCACATATAGAATCCTACCTGGTATCACACGTAGATACTTGTGAGGTTGCTGAATTGGCAAATACAAATTGTGAGAAGAGATCACTCCTCCTAAATGCTGTTGGAACTTACAAAACAAACTATGGGTGAGCTTCCTAGTTGAACAACATTATACTTAAATTGATGTTCAGAAAAGTGAAGATTTTTGGATTTGTGGATGATATATATTTCATGATGTATTTCGATTGGCATTTATATTGCTACATTTTAATGTATATGTGTGTGTGTGTGTGTGTGTGTGTGTGTGTGTGTGTGCATATATATATATGTATAAACTCTCCAGATTTTTCAAAATATGAAATGTATGTGTCTTATTATATACTCCCTAAATTCATTGATGTTAATGAATGTGGATTTTTATTAAACTTTTCATAAGAATATTCTCTGGAATATTAATCCACCTGAAATATATATTTGTTTCCTAGTACTGAAAGCTAACTTCAGTGAATGGTGCATACAAATCCTAATATTGCTACAGTAAATGACTCAGTTTAACATCAATGCAAGTAGATTCCTATGGGACATGATATGTACTTTGACGTTCATTTTTATTCAAAACTGGTACATTAATATTTCTTCAGTTTTTGCACATAATAGAATACATTTTTCATTCACAAATTCACAAATTCATAGGATTTTTTTTCACTTTCAATTACTTCCTGCTTCAGAACATATTTATTCCCCCAGGTTTCGTGACTGTTGTTTTAATGAGACTTCTTTCCAAGCACATTATTTTTGATTTCCATAATCATTTTAGAAGCAAAACTCACAGACACTTCATGATAAACCATAACACTAATATTACCATTAGATGTATAACTGGTACGAATGATTGTATGAATAGCAATATAAGTTTTCCAGTATATATCCAGATATCAATTCAATCCATTATTTAAATTTGGAACCAGTTATATTATTTATTCACAGTATGGTCTATTCATGCATTATCTCTATATTCGTATAACACAGCCTATACCTATTTGTACCCACAATACTAAATTATATGTCTTCAAAATATTGCTCCCAGAAATGGTGGAAGAAATACTCATGTCATCTGATCTATATATACATTAATCACAGTAATATTGTGGAAACAAAAAGCAAGGTCACACTTATGATTGTACCAAATCCTAAATGGAAAGTGAGCATGGATTAAAAAAAAATCCATATCCAGGTTGCCTAATGCTCTCAAAGTGAATCCTATTGGTGACTACATATTTGTTTCTTCCTGAAATTACATATTCAACTTCAACCCTGTTGAAAATTTCTAATCCTATCACTCACTTTATACTTGTCCTGATTTCCTAATGTCTCTATTGATATCTGATTTCCTGTATTTTTTCCCCAGTTTATCACTGTAACTGACTCTTCACATGTGCTGACATTTACTTTCAGTCTCCACCCAAAACCCTATTGCTAAAGATCTTTTGGTCCAAATTCTATACACACTCTTCATTCTAAACCTACCGAATATCTTCCTAATCCACCAACTATCCCTTTTGGACCAGATGTTCTCTTCGACTTTCAATCATCCAAAAGACAAGATCCTATGCCACTGTATATCAATTTATCTGAGACACCTGTGCAGAACATAATTGAAAGCTAAGAATCCCAATCATGGGGCCAATTCCCTTCTGTCCTTCAAAAATTACCTAGATTTCTTTTTTCATACTTATATTTCACCTATATATTCTTGAAAATATCGCATAATCCCAATACCATTATTCATCCCAGAGAATGATTCCTAACCAAAATGGAACCTGTTATTAACCTTAACCATACAATGTTCCCTCAATCTAACTTTACAGAAGAGGAGGGACAGAATTGGTCTTCCAATACAGGAATGTAGGGGATCTTCCACCTCTGAGAACCTCAAAGTTCCATGCAGAAATGATCCCTGGAGAAGATTTAGGCAGCTATGAAGGACCTGAGAGAGCAAAAGTCATCTTCCATGGCAAACAACCCGGTCAGGATGAAGGGATGTGTCAGAATCAGCCTCACTCTTCTTAATGTAGAGAAGATGGACCAAACCAGGCCAGTGTGGACAGCTGTTCCCGGCTGCCTATGGTTGATATACAATTCTCAGTTGTGAAAGTATCACAGGAAATAGGGGCAGCCTCCATCTCATGGGAACCTTGGAAGCAAATTTTAGGACAAAGTGGTTTCCAAAGCAGTGACCTCATTCAGTTCACAAAGGAGGTGACCTTCCTCACTTCCTTGGTGATAGAACTCTCTGAACTTGGGATCCAGGAAGCCAGGCAACCAGAGGCAGTCCCAGTACCATTCCCAGTGGGCTCACATATTTGGATTTACAAAGAACAGAGTCAGTCTTTCTTGGTACCTACTGATGTGAGAATGGCCAAATTTCAGGAGAGCTCAGAAGAGGGGCCTTTCCTGAGAAAGCAGGTAGTTGCTCACAGCTGGCTCCTGACCACTTCGCAGATTTGGCCAAGGAGACCAGATCTGAGACAGGACAGGACATTTCAGGGAACATAATAAGGCCCACAAGTCAGAGGACACTCTGGATTGTCACAGACCTCTTTGGGGGAAGGAGGTGCCTTTGTGGGTGTGAGTGTGAGTTTGTGGTTTTGTCTCATGTTCTAAGAATAGGTAAAAAAGGTGGTTTGTTTGGTTTGGAGTGGACTGTTCCTAGTAAGTCGTTTCACAAAGTGAGTGTTTCTATGTCTGTGTATCCCACTGTGTCCGTGGTTGTCGACATTTGAAAAGAGAATTCATCAATGGATGTGTCCTGTTTAGTAGAATCCTTCCCAGCATTCATCCTGCCCAATTGATGAATGGACTGTGGCTTCCCTTATGGATGGAAAACACCTACTAATTTCCTAAGTTCCTGTTCTCTTCCTAAATCTGGCCACTCTCCAGAATAGGCTCATGGTTTTGTGTCCAAGATATGTACCACCTCCAAGCTCTCTGACGAGGCCATGTAGTGGATAGCTAAAGGGAATGGCTAGCATCTCAAAAAACTCAGATATCTGTGTTACCAGGAAAGCCTCAGTGGAGAAACTCTGCTTTGGGCCTTTTGCTAACCAATTCTTCTCTTCCCCTGAATGTGAGGAAGGTCTTGGCCTCAGGACACAGTTTGTGAAGCCTGAAGAAAACAGTTTTAAAATGGAATTAAATGGGCATCCCCTGTGGCTCTTTGTTAATTGCTTTGGAAATGGATGTGTCTGAATCAGTCTCTTGGCCCTGTGTTAGGCTGTGGCTTAGGTTCTCAGCACCTGATGGATCTAAAGAATGATCCCATGTGTGCATCCAAAACCAAAATGGGAAAAAGATCAGTCATTGTTGATGAAGTCTCTTGCCTTCCTCTGTTAGGTTCCTTACCACCATCAAGTGAGAATAGGGATCCTTTGAATCAAATGAGTTCTTCAAAGCCCTGCAAAGGCAATTGCATACATGCTTGTGTTTTCTCATGACTCCACATCACATAAAAAATCTATACCGACAGTCAGTAGGCCTCAAATTGGAGAAGCAGAGCAGTATTACTGGAAGGCATATTTGATCCCTCCTGGTTCACAGGAAGGGTGTACAATCCACCCTGACTTTAGGAAAATGATGGGCAAGCGAGCTTATTTGGACACTGTGTTGGGCTGCGCCCCTCATGGAAACATCCAGCCAGAGATTATGAGGAGTGTCTATATGGAAGAAGATGAGGGCCATGTGGGAGTGTTTTGGTTTTAACTGTGGTTATTTGTGTGGCAGTTGGAAGCGATGACTGGGTCCACCTGGGCTTGAACTCTGGTGTGATACCCCATAGAGACTGAGTCCTGGAACTGATCTCAGAGAAGTATTGCCATGAATTGTGTTGGGATATTAGGAGGCCACACATGGGAGTCGCCATTGGAAACAGAGATCTATTCCCAGGGTGGCTTTCCACAGAGCACTGGGAATCTCAGCCAGGGTATCACATAATTTTATTCTGAAACACTTGGCAGCCATAGTTGAGAGTCAAAACACAAATGCACTTAACATTGTAGACTTCAATGGGCCTGGCTTCATGTGGCATTTTGGCCACTTTTTTAGAAGCCTTAGCAGTTAGAGTTCTCCAGAGCTTTCATTGAAATGAGCTTCTTCACCATTTAATGATTACTGAATTAAATGAAACACTCAGTGACTCCAACTTCAACCTTGAAAGATGGGCTCGATAAATACCATTAAATTTTTGAAATTCCCATATCTAGGAGGCAGTGGAGAACCATTGGATATCCTGTTGGTGATCATGAGTGTACCAGACAGTGCCTTGATTGGCTGGGTTTCACGAAAATGGTGTAGAACAGAGATGCCAGTAAGTTGGAGCCTGCTGAATAGTGGACCTAGAGCAAAGGTGGGCATGTGTGAGATAAAACATCTGTGGTGCTTCTATCTGGATTTGCCAATGGCTTCCAAATGCCTTGTGACTGACATGGTGTATCCAGCAGACCATTATATGTAAATGATTCTTGTTATATGGATAAGTTTCAGGGCAATGTTCAGAATCAGGTTGCTATGGTCAAGGTGGCAAGCTATGTTGGAAAGAAGCCTGGTTTGTGCATTCTCCTGCAGACCCTGTTCCACCACACGTGACAGAACTCCCTCCAGCACTGTGTCCCAGTTAAATTCCTTGTATTTCGTGAAGCAAATACTGAACTCCCAGTGCAGCAGCAAAAAACATCACAAAAATTGGAGGATGATCAAATGGCTTCAGAGTCCACATGAGGAGACACTGAGCCCCAAGTGGCCACAGTTGACCCAGAAAGAGAGAATTCATCAATGCTGCCTCATTTTCATTGGTAAATAAGAAAGCATCTACTCCAGGTCACATAGATGCAGACCCAGCTTTTATGGTCTCACTACAAACGAAGCTAAAGCTCCTGACATCAACATATATTTCAAGAGCCCAACATCTGAGGCAGTTTTTCCAGAAGTCATTAGGATAGCAGAGCTCCATGTTTGTGGAGTGTTTACATTGTCCCTTACTTTTGGAAACTCCCCTTCTACCTACAAGGTTGTGAACTCCTGAGCATATTCAATTCCAGATATGTACTCACAGATTTTCTTACTCATCTTCTCTACATGTGTTACTTGGGACGAAGTTAAGGTCAAGGCATTGTTCTGGATGAGAGTCGGAAGATTTTTGTGTAGCACATATTTGCATACACATTGGATTCATTTTCCAATTTTCCTTTCGAAATTCTGAATCCCTGACACTAACCCATACCCTATAAGACTCTGACAACTAATCCTAACTTGATGGAGAAAAGTAACCCAAACAGAATAGAAATACAAACACATCAGAGGAGCCATGGTGTACCGTTGGAATTGCCTTTTCCATTATATAGGGTAGGAGTTATAAATCTAGTCAATTTTTTTGTTGAAAGAGTTGTCCATGTATTTTTAAACTTATCAAATATGTGAATTCCTGTCTCCCCCATTTCTCTGTATCCTATTCAGCACATATATTTTTATATGCACATATAGAATTGTACCTTGTATCACACATATATTCTTCTGAGGTGGCTGACTTGGCAGATACAAATTGTGAGAAAAGTTCAGTCCTCCTCAACGCTGTTGGAACTGAAAATTCAACCTATGGCTGAGCTTTCTAGTTGAACAACATTATACATAAATCCATGTTCAGTAAAATGAATATTTTTGAATACGTGGATGATATATATTTCATGATGAATTTCGATTGGCATATATATTGCTAGTTTTTAATGTCTGTGTGTGTTTGTGTGTGTGTGTGTGTGTGTGTAGATATAGATATAGATATAGATATAGATATAGATATACACTGTCAAGATTTTTCAAAATATGAAATATATGTATATTTTGGCCACTCTTTGGGAAGCCTTACCTGTGAGAGTTCTCTAGAGCTTTCATTGAAATGAGGTTCCTCAACATTTAATGGTTCCTGAATGAATTGAAACCCACAGTGCCTCCAACTTCATCCTTGAAAAATTGCTCCATAAATACCTTGAAATTCCCCTGACCAGGTGGCACTGGAGAACCTTTGGATATATTGTTGCTGATCATGAGTGTACCAGACAGTGCCTTGACTGACTGGGTTTCACGAAAATTGTGTAGAACAGAGATGTAAGTAAGTTGGAGAGTGCTGAGAAGAGGGCCCAGAGCTGTGGTGTGCAGGTGTATAATAAAATATCTGTGGTGGGGCCATGTGAGTCTGCCATTAACTTCTAAATGGCTTGTGGCTTACATGGTGCAGCTAGCAGACCCTTATCTGTAAAGGCATCTTGTTATAAGGAAAGGTTTCAGGACAATGTTCAGAATCAGTTTGCTATGGACAATGTTGCAAGTTATGTGCGATAGAAGCCTGGTTCGTGAATTCTCCTGTAGACCCTGACCCTCCACACGTGACAGAACTCGCTCCAGCACTGTGTCCCAGTTGAACTCCTTGTATTTCATGAAGGAAATACCAAAAGCCCAGTGCAGCAGCAAGAAACACCACGAAAATTGTAGGATGACCAATTGGCTTCACAGTCAAGACGGGGAGACACTTAGCTCTCCGTGGCCACAGTTTACCTTCAAAGGTAGGATTGAGCACTGCTGCCTCATGTTCTTTGGAAAATAAGAAACCATGTCCTCCAGGTCAGATAAATGAAGACCCATCTTTGATGGTATCACTACAAAGGAAGCTAAAGCTCCTGAAAAGAAAATATATTTCAAGTGCCCAACCTCAGAGGCAGTTTCTCAAGAAGTCTTTAGGCCAGCAGAGTTCCATGATTATGTACTGTTTATCCTGTCCCTTAATTTTGAAAACTCCTCTAAAATGTCCAAGCTTGTGAACTCCTGAGCATTTTCCATTTCAGATATGTATTCACAGATTTTCTAACTCTTGTCCTCTAATTGTGTCTTACTTGGGGTGAAGGTAATGTCAAGGCATTGCTCTGAATGAGAGTGGAAAGATTTTTTGTAGTGCATATTTGCGTAAACAATGAATTCATTTTCCTTTATTTTCATTTGAATTACTGAATCCATGACACTAAAGCATACCCTACTAGACTCTGACTACTAATGCTAATATGATGGAGAAAAATAACCCAAACAGAATAGAAATACAAGCAATTCAGAGGAGGCATAGTGTATAGTTGGACTTGCCTTTTGCATGATAAAGGGTAGTTGTTAAAAATCTGGTTAATTTTTAATTGAAATAGTTCTCCATGTGTTTTGAAAGGTATCAGATATGTGAATTCCTGTCTCCCTTTCTCTGTTGCCTATTCAGCACATGTATTTTTATATGCACAAATAGAATCCTACCTGGTACCACAGGTACATTATTGTGAGGTGGCTGACTAGGCAGATACAAATTTTGAGAAGAGATCACTCCTCCTAAATGCTGTAGGAACTGAAAATTCAACATTTGCGTGAGCTTCCTAGTTGAACAACATTACACATAAATCCATGTTCAGTAAAATAAAGATTTTTGGATCTGTGTATGATATGTATTTCATGATGAATTTTGATTGGCATATATATTGCTACTTTTTAATATCTCTGTATGTGTTTTGTGAAAAATCTACACTCTATAGATTATTCAAAATATGAAATATATGTGTCTTATTATACACTCCTTAATTTCATTCATGTTCATGTATGAGACCAAGGCTCATGCAACAGCAAAAGACATTTATTGAGGATCCAATCCAGCATGCTGGTGCTCTGTGCTCACTCAAGAAGGGAGAGCAGCCCAGATCCCCGAGCAGGGGTTGAGCAGTGCTTAAGTACACAATTTGGGGAGTGTGAGACTTTACATATATCACAGTCTCCTTTAGCAAATCATCATACACTGTGGGAAAATGAAACAACAAATCCTAAACATGATTAGTTCATTCATTGGCTTGAACACGTCAGGCGGGAGTGATAGGTCAATTCTAAAGCGGGGTACACATTGAAATTGATTGATTTAGGCCCTGCGATGCATATGTGGTAGGCCACACAGGGTCCTAGGTTATTAAACAACCAGGCGGTCAGGGGGAATATTTACTGGGCAGTCCAGAAATTGTCCTACAATTTACAGGAATTTCAGGTTTTGCGTGTAGCATGGAAACTTAAAAATACCTGGTCCTTTACATTTTAAACCAGGCCTTGAAGATTAGAAACTTTACAACACCCGGTCTTTTACACTTTAACTTTAACACTTTAATTTCAATTTCTTTTACCCTTACAGATCACTCCTGGTTCAGAAGAAGGGTGTCCAAGCCACCCTGACTTTAGGCAAATGAGGGGCAAGGGAGCTTATTTTGGACACTGTCTTGGGCTGTGCCCCTCATGGAAACCTCCAGCCATATGTTATGATGAGTGTCTTTATGGAAGAAGATGAGGGCCATGTAGGAGTGTTTTGGTTTTAATTGTGGTCATTTGTGTGGCGGTTGGAAGAGATGACTTGGTCCACCAGGGCTTGAACTCTGCTCTGATACTCCTTAGAGCCTGAGTTCTGGAACTCACCTGAGAGAAGTATTGCCATGAATTGTGTTGGGATTATAGGAGGCCACACATGAGATTAGCCCTTGGAAACTGAGATCTAGGCCCAGGGTGGCTTTCCACTGAGCACTGGGAATCTCAGCCAGGATAACACATGATTTTTTTACTGAAAGACTTGGAAGTCATAGTTGACACTCAAAACACACATGTACCTCACATTGTAGACCTCAATGAGCCTGGCTTCATGTGACCTTCTGTTCACTCTTTGGGAAGTCTTGTCTGTGAGAGTTCTCCAGAGCTTTCATTGAAATGAGCTTACTCACCATTTAATGATTCCTGAATGAATTGAAACCCACAGTGCCTCCAACATCATCCTTGAGAAATGGCTACATAAATACCATGAAATTTTTAATATTCCCATGACCAGGTGGCACTGGAGAAACTTTGGATGTCCTGTTGCTGATCATGAGTGTACCAGACAGTTCCTTGATTGACTGGTTGTCATGAAAATGGTATAGAACCGAGATGTCATAAGTTGGAGCCTGCTGAGTATTGGGGCTAGAGCAGTGGACTATATGGTTGTGAATAAATATCTGTTGTGGGACCACGTGGATCGGCCATTGGCTTCCAAAATACTTGTGACTGACATGGTGCAGGCAGCAGACCCTTATATGTAAAGGCATCTTGTTATATTGAGATGATTCAGGGCAATGTTCAGAATTCGGTTGCTATAGTCAAGGGGGAAAGCTATGTGGGATAGATCCATGTTTCGAAAATTCTCCTGAAGACCCTGACCAATCACACGTGACAGAGCTCCCTCCAGAATTGTGTGCCAGTTGAACTCCTTGTATTTCATTAAGCCAATTCCAAACTCCCAGTGCAGCAGTAAGAAACACCACGAAAATGGAGGATGACCAAACGGCTTCACAGACCACACGGGGAGAAACTTAACTCCCAGTGGCCACAGTTTACCAAGAAAAAGAGAATTCAGAACTGCTGTCTCATGTTCATTAGAAAATAAGGAACCATTTCCTCCAGGTCAGATAGATGCAGACCCACATTTGATGGTGTCACAACAAAGGAAGCTAAATCTCCTGACAACTTCATATATTTCATGTGCCCAACCTGAGAGGCATTTTCTCAAAGAGTCTTTAGGCCAGAAGAGCTCCAAGTTTGTGGAGTGTTTAACCTCTCCCTTACTTTTGGAAACTGCTCTACCACCTCCAATGTTGTGAACTCCTGAACATTTTCAGTTCCACATATGTAATCACAGGTTTTTGAACTCCTCTCCACTAATTGTGTCTTACTTGGAGCGAAGTAAATGTCAAGGAATTGTTCTGGATGAGAGTGGCAAGATTTTTGTGTAGCACATATTTGCATACACATTAGATTCATTTTTCTATTTTCATTTGAAATAATGATCCCTGACACTAACACATACCCTAATAGACTCTGACTACTAATGCTAATATGATGGATAAAAAGAAACGTAACAGAATAGAAATACAGGCCTTTCATAGGAGGCATGGTATATACTTGGATTTGCCTTCGGCTTTATCAAGGGTATGTATTATAAATCTTGTCAAATTTTAATTGTAATATTTCTCCATGAGTTTTACATGTATATATATATATATATATATATATATATATATATATATATATATATATATACACTCTCTAGATTTTTCAAAATATGAAAAAAATGTCTTATTAAACACTCTCTAAATTCATTCATATTCATGTATGTGGATATATAATCTACTTTTCACAAGATTATTCTCAGAAACATTCAACCACCTGAAATACATATTTGTTTCCTCGTCCTGACAACTAACTTCAGTGAATGGTGCTTACAAATCCTAATATTTCTACAGTAACTGACACAGTTTATCACCAAAGCAAGTAGATTCCAATGGACATGATGTGTATATTGATGTTCATTTTAATTCAACACTGGCACATTACAATTTCTTCTGTTTATGCACATCATAGGATATATATTTCCTCCACAGGTTAGCAAATATATAGGCATTTGTTTCACTTTCAATCACTTCCTGCTTCAGAACACATGCATTCCTCCGTGTTTCTTGACTGGTCTTTTCATGAGACTTCTTTCCAAACACATTATTTTCGATTTCCTTTATCAGTTTTGAAGCAAAACTGAAACAGACTTCATGATAAACCATCACTGTAATATCATCATAAGATGTATAACTGGTTGGAATGAATGATTATATATCAATAAAAGATTTTTTATAGATTTTCTGATATCAATTCAATACATTATTTAAAGTGTAACCAGTTATATTATTTATTCACATTATGGTCTATTCATGCATTATCTCTATATTCATAGACACAGGGTACACCTCGTTGTACCCCCAATACTAATTTATACATTTTTAAAATATTGCTCCCAGAAATGGTGGAAGAAATACTCATGTCACCTGATCTACATATGCATATTATCACAGTAATATTCTGGACACAAAATGCAAAAGTCACACGTATGATTGTACCAAAGCCTAAAGGGAAACTCAACATGGATTACTAAAAACATCCATGACCAGGTTGCCTAATGCTCTCAAATGTCAATCCTATTGGTGACTACATATTTGTTTCTTCATAAGATTATATATTCAACCTCAAAACTGTTGAAAATGTTTAATTTTTTTCACTCACTTGATACTCTTTGACTGATTTCCTAATGTCTCTATTGATATCTACTTTCCTAGATATTTTCTCCAGTTCAACATTGTGACTGACCCTTCACATGTGCTGACATTGACATTCACTCTCTAACGGAAACACTATTGTTAATGAACTTTGGTCCAAATCCTATACTAGCTCTTCTTCCAAAACATACTGACTATCTTCCTGATCCTATCGACTATCACTTTTTGAGTGGATGTTCTCTACTGCATTCAATCATCCAAGGTGCATGGTCCTATGCCATTGTATATCGATTTTTCTGAAACATGTATGCAGAACGTAATTCAAAGCTACGTATCGCAATCAGTTGCCCAATGCACTTCTGAGCTTCAAATCTTACCTAGATTTCTGTTTTCATACGTATATTTCATCTCTGTATTCCTATAAATATTGCAGGTTCCCAAGATCATTATTCATTCTGCAGAATGATTCCTAATCCAAATCAAACCTGCTATTTATGATAACCATACACGGTTGCCTCAATCTAACATTACAAAAGAGCAGGGACAGAGTTCGTCTTACAATACAGGAATGTAGGGTATCTTCAAACTGCTGAGAACCTGAAAGTTCGATGCAGAAATAATCCCTGGATAAGATGTCAGCGCTATGAAGGACCTGTGAGAGCAAAAGCCATCTTCAAAGGCAAACAATCTAGACAGGAAAAAGGAATGTGTATGCATCAGACTCTCTCTTTGTAAGGTAGAGAAGATGGACCTAACCAGGCCTGCGTGGAGAGCTGTTCTCAGGTGCCTATTTTGATATACCATTGAAACTAGTCAAATTGTCAAAAGAAGTAAGGGCAGCCTCCATCCAATGTGACCCTTGGAAGCAATGGTTAGGGCAAAGTTGTTGCCAAGGCAGTGACCTCATTCAGTTCCTGAAGGAAGTGACCTACCTAACTTCCTTGGTGATGGAACACTCTGAAATTTTGATGCAAGAAGCCAGGCACCGAGAGCCAGTCCCAGTCCCAGTCACAGTGCGCTCACTTGTTTGGATTTACCAAGTACAGAGTCAGACCTTCTTGGTACCTACTGATGTGAGGATGGCCAAATGCCAGGAGAACTCTGAAGAGAAGCCTTTCCTGAGATAGCAGGTAGTGGCTAGCCGTTGGCTCCTCACAGCATCACAGAGTTTGCCAAGGAGACAAGATCTGAGACAGGAGAGGTCATTTTGTGGAGAACATAGTATGGCCCACCAGTCAGAGGACACTCCGGATAGTCACAGACCTACTTTTGGGAAGGAGTTGCCTTTGTTTGTGGATGTGAGTTTGCGGTTTTGTCTCATGTTCTGAGAATAGGTAGGAAATGTGGTTGGTTTTGTTTGGAGTCGACTGTTTCTAGTAAGTCTTTTGACAAGGCGACTTTCTATGTCTGTGTATCCACTGTGTCCGTGGTTGTCGACATTAGAAAAGAGAATGCATCAATGGAGGTGTCCTGTCTAGTAGAAAGCTTCCCAGCATTTATCCTGCACAATTGATGAATGGACCGTGGTATGCCTTATGGATAGGAAACACCTACTAACATCCTAAGTTCCTGTTTTCTTCCTGAATTCTGGCCACTCTCCAGAATAAGCTCATGATGTATTGTCCAAGATATGTACCACCTCCAAGCTCTGTGACATGTCCATGTTCTTGATAGCTGAAGGGAATGGGAACATCTCAGAAAACTCAGATATCAGTGTGAGCAGTAAAGTCTCAGTGGAGAAACCCTGCTTTGGTCCATTTGCGTACCTTTGGTTCTGTTGCCTTGAATGTCAGGAAGGTCTTTGCATCATGCCACCCCTTTGTGAAGCCTGAAGAAACAGATTTCAAATGGAAATGAATGTGCATCACCTGTGGCTCTTTGCTTAATTGCTTTGGAAAAGGATGTGTCTTAATCAGACACTAGGCTCTGTTTGAGGCTGTGGATAAGATTCTCAGCTCCTGATAGATGTAAAGAAGATCCCATGTGTGCATCCAAAACCAAAATGGCAAAAAGATCAGTCATTGTAGATGAAGTCTCCTGCCTTCCTCCGATAGGTTCCTGACCTCCATCAAGTGAGATTAGGGATTTTTTTTGGGGTCAAATGAGTTCTTCAAAGTCCTGCAGAAGTACTTGGGTTCTCTCATGATGCCAAATCACATAATGAATCTATACCTGACTGTCAGTAGGCCTCAAATTGGAGAAGCAGAGCAGCATTAACGGCAGGCTTTTTTGATCACTCCTGGTTCACAGGAAGGGTGTCCAGGCCACCATAAATTTAGACAAATGAGTGGCAAGGGTGTATATTTTGGACACTGTCTTGGCTGCGCCCCTCATGGAAACCTCCAGCCAGAGTTTATAATGACTGTCTATATGGATGAAGATGAGGGACATGTGGGAATGTTTTGGTTTTAATTGTGGTCATTTGTGTGGCGGTTGGAAGAGATAACAGGGTCCACATGGGCTTGAACTCTGGTGTGATTCCTCTTAGAGACTGAGTTCTGGAACTGACCTCAGAGAAGTGTTGCCATGAATTGTGTTGGGATTTTAGGAGGCCACGCATAAGAGTTGCCCTTGAAACCTGAGATCTAGGCCCAGGGTGGCTTTCCACAGAGAACTGAAATTCTCAGCAAGGATATGGCATGATTTTATTCTGAAAAACTTGGCAGCCATAGTTAAGAGTCAAAAGACACATGGACCTCCTGTTGTAGACCTCAATGGGCCTGGCTTCATGTGACCTTTTGGCCACTGTTTGGGAAGCCTTGCCTGTGAGAGTTTTTCAGGGCTTTCATTGAAATGAGAGTCCTCCCCATGTAATGGTTCCTGGAAGAATGGAAACCCCAAAGTGCCTCCAACTTCATTCTTGAAAAATGGATAGATAAATACAATGATGTTTTTGAAATTCCCAATGACCAAGTGGCACTGGAGAACCATTGGTTGTTCTCTTGCTGATCATTAGTGTTACAGACAGTGCCTTGATTGGCTGGGTTTCATGAAAATGGTGTGGAACAGAAATGCCAGTAAGTTGGAGCCTGCTGAGTAGTGGGCCTAGAGCAGTGGTGGGCAGGTGTGTGATAATACAACTGTGGTGTGGCCATGTGGATCAGCCATTGGCTTCCAAATAGCTTGTGACTGACTTGGTACAGCCAGCAGACTATTATATGAAAAGGCATCTTGTTATATGGAGAGGTTTCTGAGCAATGTTCAGAATCATGTTGCGATGGTCAAGGGGGCAAGCTATGTGGGATAGAACCCTGGTTGGTGAATTCTCCTGCAGACCCTGACCCAACACACGTCACAGAACTCCCTCTAGCACTATATCCTAGTTGAACTCCTTGTATTTCGTGAAGCAAATACCAAACTCCCAGTGCAGCAGCAAGAAACACCACAAAAAGTTCAGGATGACCAAATGGCTTCACAGTCCACTCAGGGAGACACTAAGCTTCCAGTGGCCACAGTTTACCAACAAAGAGAGAAATCAACACCGGTACCTAATGTTCAATGGAAAATAAGAAACGATGTCCTCCAGGTCACATAGATGCAGATTCAGCTTTGATGGTCTCACCAGAAATGAAGCTAAAGCTCCGGACTACAAGATATATTTCATGTGTCCAAACTCAGAGGCAGTTTCTCAAGAAGGCTTTTGGCCAGCAGAGTTCCATGTTTGTGGAGTGTTTACGCAGTCACTTACTTTTGGAAACTCCTCTACCACCTCCAAGGTTGTGAACTCCTGAGCATTTTCCATTCCAGATATGTATTCACAGATTTTCTAACTCTTCTCTTCGAATTGCATCTTATATAGGGTGAAGATAATGTCAATGGATTTTTCTGGATGAGAGTGGGAAGACTTTTGTGTAGGACATATTTGCATACATATTGGATTCATTTTCCAATTTTCCATTTGAAATACTGAATCCCTGACACTAAACCATACCCTACTAGTGTCTGACTACTAATCCTAATATGAGGCAGAAAAATAACCCAAACATAATAGAAATACAAACAATTCAGAGGAGGCATGGTGTATAGTTGGACTTGCCTTTTGCATTATAAAGGTTAGGAGTTATTAATCTAGACAATTTTTGTTGCAATAGTTGTCCATGTGATTTTAAAGATAACAAATATGTGAATTCTTGTCTCTCTTTCTCTGTAGCCTACTCAGCACATATATTTTTATATGCACATAGAGAATCCTACCTGGTACTACACGTACATTCTTGTGAGGTGGCTGACATGGCAGATACAAATTGAGAGAAGAGATCACTCCTCATAAACGCCGTTGGAACTGAAAATTCAACCTATGGGTGAGCTTCCTAGAGAACAAAATTATACACAAATCTTTGTTCAGTAAAATGAATATTTTTGGATCTGTGGATGATATATATTTCATGGTGAATTTTGATTGGCATATATTGCTATTTTTAATGTCTCTCTCTCTGTGTGTGTGTGTGTGTGTATATATATATATATATATATATATATATATATATATATATACACACTCTCTCCATATTTTTCAAAATATGAAATATATGTGTCTTATATACACTTCCTAATTTCATTCATGTTCATGAACGTGGATTTATAATCAACGTTTCACAAGATTATTCTCAGAAAATTTCATCCACCTGAAATACATATTTGATTCCTAGTGCTGAAAACTAACTTCAGTGAATGGTGCATACAAATCCTAACATTTCTACAGTAACTGACACAGTTTATCATCAATGCAAGTAGATTCCTATGGGACATGATGTGTATATCGACGTTCATTTTTAGTCAACACTGGGACATTACAATTTCTTCAGTTTATGCACATCATAGGATATATATTTCCTCCACAATTTAGCAAATTTATAGGCATTTGTTTCAATTTCAATCACTTCCTGCTTCAGAACACATGTTTTCCTCCATGTTCCTTGACTGATCTTTTCATGAGATTTCTTTCCAAACACATTATTTTCGATTTCCTTTATCACTTTTAAAGCAAAACGGACACACACTTTATGATAAACCATAAATATAATATCACTATTAGATGTATAATTGGTTGGAATGAATGATTTTATATCAATAAAAGATTTCTTATATATTTTCTGATATCAATTCAATACATTTTGTAAAGTGGAACCAGTTATATTATTTATTCACAGTATGGTCTATTCATGCATTATCTCTATATTAATAGACACAGGTTACACCTCTTTGTATCCCCAATACTAATTTATACATCTTCAAAATATTGCTCCCAGAAATGGTGGAAGAAATACTCATATCACCTGATCTACATATGCATGGTATCACAGTAATATTCTGGACACAAAATGCAAAATTCACACGTATGACTGTACCAAAGCCTAAATGGAAACTGAACATGGATTACTAAAAACATCCATGACCAGGTTGCCTAATGCTCTCAAATGTCAATCCTATTGGTGACTACATATTTGTTTCTTCCTAAGATTATATATTCAACCTCAATACCATTGAAAATGTATAATTTTTTCACTCACTTTGTACTTTTCCTGATTTCCTAATGTCTCTATTGATATCTACTTTCCTACATATTTTCTCCAGTTCAACATTGTGACTGACCCTTCACATGTGCTGACATTGACATTCACTCTCTAACCGAAACCCTATTGCTTATGAACTTTGGTCCAAATCCTATACTCACTCTTCTTCCGAAACATACTGACTATCTTCCTGATCCTATCAACTATCCCTTTTTGAGTGGATGTTCTCTACTACTTTCAATCATCCAAGGTACAAGGTCCTATGCTATTGTATATCGATTTTTCTGAAACATGTATGCAGAACGTAATTCAAAGCTACATATCACAATCAGTTGCCCAATGTACTTCTGAGCTTCAAATCTTACCTAGATTTCTGTTTTCATACTTATATTTCATCTCTATATTCCTATAAATATTGCAGGTTCCCAAGACCATTATTCATCCCGCAGAATGATTCCTAACCCAAATCGAACCTGTAATTAACCCTAACCATACACTGTTGCCTCAATCTAAAATTACAAAAGAGCAGGGACAGAGTTCATCTTACAATACAGTAATGTAGGGTATCTTCCAACTGCTGAGAACCTCAAAGTTCGATGCAGAAATGATCCCTGGAGAAGATGTAGGCAGCTATGAAGGATCTGAGAGAGCAAAAGCCATCTTCGATGGCAAACAACCTGAACAGGATGAAGGGATGTGTATGCATCAGCCTTTCTCTTCTTAATGTAGAGAAGATGGACCTAACCAGGCCTGCGTGGAGAGCTGTTCCCAGGTGCCTATTTTGATATACCATTTTAACTAGTCAAATTGTCACACAAAGTAGGAGCAGCCTCCATCTAAAGGGACCCTTGGAAGAAACTGTTAGGACAAAGTTGTTGCCAAGAGAGCGACCTCATTCAGTTCCTGAAGGAAGTGACCTAGCTAACTTCCTTGGTGATGGAACTCTCTAAAATTGTGATGCAAGAAGCCAGGCACCGAGAGCCAGTCCCAGTCCCAGTCCCAGTGGACTCACTTGTTTGGATTTACCAAGTACAAGTAAGACTTTCTTGGTACCTACTGATGTGAGGATGGCCAAATGCCAGTTGAGCTCTGAAGAGGGGCCTTTTCTGAGATAGCAGGTAGTGGCTAACTGCAGGCTCCTCACAGCATCACAGAGTTGGCCAAGGAGACATGATCTGAAAGTGGAAAGGCCATTTCGAGAGGAACATAGTATGGCCCACCAGTCAGAGGACACTCTGGAGAGTCACACACCCACTTTTGGGAAGGAGGTGCCTTTATGTGTGTGGGTGTGAGTTTATGGTTTTGTCTCATGTTCTGAGAATAGGTAGAAAAGTTGGTTGGTTTGGTTTGGAGTCGACTGTTTCTAGTTACTCTTTTGACAAAGCAAGTGTTTCTATGTCTGTGTATCCACTGTGTCCGTGGTTTTAGACATTAGAAAAGAGAATGCATCAATGGAGGTGTCCTGTCTAGTAGAAAGCTTCCCAGCTTGAACTCTGGTGTGATTTCCCTTAGAGACTGAGTTTGGGAACTGACGACAGAGAAGTATTGCCATGAATTGTGTTGGGATTGTAGGAGGCCACACATGAGAGTTGCCCTTGAAATCTGAGATCTAGGCCCAGGATGGCTTTCCACAGAGAACTGAAAATCTCAGCAAAGATATCACATGATTTTATTCTGAAAAACTTGGCAGCCATAGTTAGAGTCAAAAGACACATGGACCTCACGTTGTAGACCTCAATGGGCCTGGCTTCATGTGACCTTTTGGCCACTGTTTGGGAAGCCTTGCCTATGAGAGTTCCTCAGAGCTTTCATTGAAATTAGCTTCCTCCCCATGTAATGGTTCCTAGATGAATGGAAACCCCAAAGTGCCTCCAACTTCATTCTTGAAAAATGCATAGATAAACACCATGAAATTTTTGAAATTCCCAATGACCAGGTGGCACTGGAGAACCATTGGATGTCCTGTTGCTGATCATAAGTATAACAGACAGTGCCTTGATTGACTGGGTTTCATGAAAATTGTGTAGTACAGATATGCCAGTAAGTTGGAGGCTGCTGAGTAGTGGGCCTAGAGCAGTGGTGGGCAGATGTGTGGTAATACATCTGTGTTGTGGCCATGTGGATCTGCCATTGGCTTCCAAATGGCTTGTGACTGACTTGGTGCAGCCAGGAGACCATTATATGAAAAGACATCTTGTTATATGCAGGGGTTTCAGGGCAATGTTCATAATCAGGTTTCTATGGTCAAGGCGATAAGCAATGTGGGATAGAAGCCTAGTTGGTGCATTTTCCTGCAGAGCCTGACCCACCACACGTTACAAGACTCCCTCAAGCACTGTGTGCCAGTTGAACTCCTTGTATGTCATGAAGCAAATACCAAACTCCCAGTGTAGCAGCAAGAAACACCACGAAAAGTGGAGGATGACCAAATGGCTTCAAAGTCCACACGGGGAGTCACAATGCCCGAAGTGGCCACAGTTTACCTACAAAGAGAGACTTCAGCACTGGTGCCTCATGTTCATTGGAAAATAAGAAACCATGTCCTCTAGGTCACATAGATGCAGACCCAGCTTTGATGGTCTCACAACAAAGGTAGGTAAAGCTCCTGACAAAAACATATATTTCAAGTGCACAACCTCAGGGGCAGTTTCTCAAGAAGTCTTTAGTCCAGCAGAGCTCCATGTTTGTGAAGTGTTTACCCTGTTCCTTACTTTTGGAAACTCATCAACCACTTGCAAAGTTGTGAAATCATGAGCATATTCAATTCCAGATATGTACTCACAGATTTTTTACCTCTTTTCATATAATTGTGAATTACTTATGGTGAGGGTAAGTCAAGGCATTGTTCAGGATGAGAGTGGAAAGATTTTTTGTATCACAATTTTTCATACACTTTGGATTAATTTTCCTAGTTGAACAACATTATACATAAATCCATGTTCAGTATAATAAATATTTTTGCATCCGTGGATGATATATATTTCACTATGAATTTCAATTGGCATACATATTGCTACTTTTTAATGTCTTTGTTTTTTTTGTATATATATATATATATATATATATATATATATATATATATATATATATATATATCTCCTATCCAGATTTTTCAAAATATATGTGTTTTATTATACACTCTCTAAATTCTATTATGTTCATATATGTGGATGTATAATCAACTTTTCACAAGATTATACTCAGAAATATTCATCCACCTGAAATACATATTTGTTTCCTAATACAGACAACTAACTTCAGTGAACGATGCATACAAATCCTAATATTTCTACAGTAACAGACTCAGTTTTACATCAATGCAAGTAGATTCCTATGGGGCATGACATGTATTTTGACGTTCATTTTTATTCAAGACTTGTACGTTGCTATTTCTTCAGTTTATGCACATCATATGATATATATTTCATCCACAAGTTAGCATATTTATAGGCATTTGTTTCACTTTCAATCACTTCCTGCTTCAGAACAAATGTATTCATCCATGTTTCTTGACTGGTCGTTTCATGAGACTACTTTCTAAACACATGATTTTTGAATTACATAATCACTTTTGAAGCAAAAATCACACCCTTCATGATAAACCATAACCATAATATTACCATTAGATGTATAACTAGTTGGAATGAATGATAGTATTTCAATATAAGATTTCTTATATATTTTAAGATATCAATTCAATCCATTATTTTATGTAGAACTAGTTATATTATTAATTCACAGTGTGGTCTACTCATGCATTTTCTCTAGATTCATATACACAGGGTACGTCTCTTTGTACCCCCAATACTAATTTATACATCTTCAAAATATTGCTTCAAAAAATGGTGGAAGAATTACTCATGTAACCTGATCTACATATATATTTTATCACAGTGATATTCTGGACACAAAACGCAAGGCTCACACTTATGTTTGTACCATAGCCTAAATGGAAATTGAACATGTATTACTATAAACATCCATGTCCAGGTTGTCTAATGCTCAATATCAATCCTATTGTTGACTACATATTTGTTTCTTCCTAAGATTATATATTCAAACTTAACCCTGTTGGAAATGTCTAATCCTATCACTCACATTATACTTTGCCTTATTTCCTAATGTGTCTATTGATATCTGTTTTCCTACATATTTTCCCCTGTTCATCATGTGACTGACTCTTCTCATGTGCTGACATTTACGTTCACTCTCTAACCAAAAACCTATTACTAATGAAATTTGTTCCAAAACCTATACTCACTCTTCTTCCTAAACCTACTGACTATCCCAGTTTGAGTGGATGTTCTCTTCTACATTCAATCATCCAAGGTACAAGGTCTTTTGCCATTCGATATCGAATTATGTGAGACAACTGTTCAGAATGTAATTCAAAGCTAAGTATCCCAATCAAGGGCAAAATGCCCTTCTGGGCTTCAAGTCTTACCTAGATTTCTGTTTTCATACTTATATTTCACCAATATATTCTTATAAATATTGCATGTTCCAATACCATTATTCATCTCACAGAATGATTCCTAACCCAAATGGAACATGTTATTAACCCTAAGAATGCACCGTTCCCTCAATCTAATTTTACAGAAGAACAGGGACAGAGTTTGACTTACAATACAGAAATGTAGGTGATCTTCCACCTGCTGAGAACCTCAAAGGTCCATGTAGAAATGATCCCTGGAGAAGATGTAGGCAGCTATGAAAGACCTGAGAGAGCAAAAGTCATCTTCCATGGCAAACATCCTGGTCAGGATGAAAGGATATGTCTGAATCAGCCTCTCTCTTCTTAATGTAGAGAAGATGGACCAAACCAGGCCTGTGTGGAGAGCTGTTCCAGGAGCCTATGGTTGATCTACCATTCTAACTTGTGAAAATTTCAAAGGAAGTAGGGGCAGCCTCCGTTTCATTGGTCAATTGAAAGCAAGTGTGAGGACAAAGTGTTTGCCAAGGCAGTGACCTCATTCAGTTCCTTAAAGAAATGACCACACCTCACACTTTTGGTGATGGAACACTGTGAACTTTTGATCCAGGAAGCCAGGAACCCAGAGTCAGTCCCAGTCCCAGTCCCATTGGGCTCGCTTGTTTTGATTGAACAAGGACAGAGACATTATTTTTTGGTCCTACTGTTGTGAGGATGACCAAATGCCAGGAAAGCTCTGAAAACTGGCCTTTCCAGAGAAAGCAGGTAGTGGCTCATCGCGGACTCCTGACAACTTCACAGAGTTGGCTAAGGAGACCAGATCTGAGACAGGACAGGCCATGTTGGGGGAATATATTATGGCCCACGAGTCAGACCACCCTCTGGATAGTCACAGACCTACTTGGGGGAAGGAGGTGCCTTTGTGGTTGTGGGTGTGAGTTTTTGGTTTTGTCTCATGTTCTGAAAATAGATAGGAAAGGCAGTTTGTTTGGTTTGGTATGGACTGTTTCTAGTAAGTCATGTGACAAGGCGAGTGTTTCTATGTCTGTGTGTCCCACTGTGTCCGTGGTTGTAGACATTAGAATATAGAATGCATCAATGGATGTGTCCTGTCTAGTAGAAAGCTTCCCAGTATTCATCCTGCCCAATTTATGATTAGGCAGAAGATTGCCTTATGGATGGGCAACACCTGCTATCTTCCTAATTTCCTATTTTCTTCCTGAATTCTGGCCACACTCCAGAATAGGCTCATGGTTTTGAGTAAAAGATATGTACCACCTCCAAGCTCTGTGATATGGCCATGTACTGGATAGCTGAAGGGACTGGCGAGCACCTCAGAAAACTCAGATATCAGTTAGACCAGAAAAGTCACAGTGGAGAAACCCTGCTTTGGGCCTTTTGCTTACCTATTTTTCTTTTGCCCTGAATGTCAGGAAGGTCTTTGCCTCCAGCCACCCCTTTGTGAAGCCCTAAGAAACAGTTTTCAAATGGAAATAAATGGGCATCACCTGTGGCTCTTTGCTTAATTGCTTTGGAAAGGGATGTGTCGGAATCAGCCTCCTGGCCCTGTGTGAGGCTGTGGCTTAGATTATCAGCACCTGATGAATCTAAAGAAAGATCCCATGTGTGCATCCAAAATCAAAGGGCAAAAATTGCAGTCATTGTGGATGAAGTCTCTAGCTTTCCTCTGTAAGGTTTCTCACTTCAATCAAGTGAGAATAGGGATCCTTTGGGTCAAAAGAATTCTCCAAATCCCTGCAAAGCTTGCCCATGTGTGCTTGGATTTTCTCATGACTCCAAATCACATAAAGAATCTAAACCCCACAGTCAGAAAGCCTCAAATTGTAGAAGTGGAAAAGTATTAATGGCAGACCTATTTGATTACTCCTGGTTCACATGAAGGGTGTCCAGGCCACTGAGATTTTAGGCAAATGAGGGACAAGGGAGCTTATTTTGGACACTGTCTTTGACTGCGCCTCTAATGGAAAACTCCAGCCAAAGGTTATGAAGAAGATGAGGGCCATGTGGGAGTGTTTTGGTTTTAATTGTGGTCATTTGTGTGGCAGTTGCAAGAGATGATTGGGTCCACCTGGGCTTGAACTCTGGTGTGATTCATCTTAGAGACTGAGTTCTGGAACTGACCTCAGAGAAGTATTGCCATCAATTGTTTTGGGATTTTAGGAGACCACACATGAGAGTGACCATTGGAAACTGAGATCTAGGCCCAGATTGACTTTCCACAGATCACTGGGAATCTCAGTGAGGAAATCACATTATTTTATTCTGAAAGACTTGGCAGCCATAGTTGAGAGTCAAAAAACACATGGACCTCACATTGTAGAACTCAATAGGCCTGGCTTCATGCGACCTTTTGGCCACTCTTTGGGAAGCCTTGCCCTTGAGAGTTCCCCAGAGCTTTCATTGAAATGAGCTTCCTCACCATTTAACAGGTCCTGAATATATTGAAACCCACAGTGCCTCCAACATCATCCTTGAAAAATGGCTAAACAGATACCATGAAATTTTTGAAATTCCCAAGACCAGGTGGCACTGGAGAACCTTTGGATATCCTGATGCTGATCTTGAGTACACCAGACAGTGCCTGGATTCACTAGGTTTCATGAAAATTGTGTTGAATAGAGATGCCAGTACGTTGGAGCCTGCTGAATAGTGGGCCTAGAACAGTGCTTGGCAGGTGTGTGATAAAACATGTGGTGGGGCAATGTGGATCTGCATTTGGCTTCCAAATGGCTTGTTACTGACATGGTGCAGCCAGTAGATACTTCTGTGTAAAGGTATCTTGTTATATGGAGAGCTTTCAGGGCAATGTTCAGAATCAGGTTGCTATGGTCAAGGGGGCAAGCTATGTGGGATAGAAGCCTGGTTGGTGCATTCTCCTGCAGACCCTGACCCACCACTCGTCACAGAACTCCCTCCAGCACTGTGACACAGTTGAACTCCTTGTATTTCGTGAAGCAAATACCAAATCCCCAATGCAGCAGCAACAAACACCACGAAAATTGGAGGATGACCAAATGGCTTCGCAGCCCACACTGGGAGACACTTAGCCCCCAGTGTCCACAGGTTACCTACAAAGTGAGAATTCAGCACTGCTGCCTCATTTTCATTAGAAAATAAGAAACCGTGTCCTCCAGATCACATAGATGCAGACCCAGGTTTGATGGTCTCACTACAAAGGAAGCTAAAGCTTGTGACAACAAGATATATTTCAAGTGCCCAAATTCAGAGGCAGTTTCTCAAGAAGTCTTTAGTCCAACAGAACTCCATGTTTGTGGAGTGTTCACCCTGTCCCTTACTTTTGCAAACTCCTCTACCACCTCCAAGGTTTCAAAATCCTGAGCATATTCCATTCAAGATGTGTTTTCACTGATTTTCTAACTCTTCTCCTCTAATGATGTTTTAGTTGGAGCGAAGGTACTGTCAAGGCATTGTTCTGGATAAGAGTGGAAACATTTTTGTGTAGCACATGTTTACATACACATTGTATTCATTTTCCAATTTTCCATTCGAAATACTGAATCCCTGACACTAACCCCTACCCTACTATCTTCTGACTACTAATACTAATATGATGGAGAAAAATAACCCAAACAGAATGAAAATACAACCATTTCAGAGGAGGCATGGTGTATAGTTGGACTTACCTTTTGCATTATATAGGGTAGGATTTATAAATCTAGTCAATTTTTTGTTGAAATAGTTCTCCATGTTTTTTTTAAAGTTAACCACCTATGAATTCCTTTCTCCCTTTCTCTGTAGCCTATTCACCACCTGTATTTTTATATGCACAGATAGAATCCTACCTGGTACCACACGTACATTCTTGTGAGGTGGCTGACTTGGCAATAAAATTGTAAGGGATCACTCCTCTTAAACGATGCTGGAACCGAAAATTTAAATTATGGGTGATCTTCCTACTTGAACAATATTATTCATAAATCCATGTTCAGTAAAATAAATATTTTTCTGTCGATGATATATATTTCATTATAAATTTCAATTGGCATATATATTGCTGTTTTTAATGTGTGTGTGTGTGTGTGTGTGTATATATATATATATATATATATATATATATATATATATATTCATTCATATTCATGTATGTGGATTTATAATCAACTTTTCACAAGATTATTCTTAGAAATATTCATTCACCTGAAATACATATTTGTTTCCTAGTACTGAAAACTAACTTCAGTGAATGGTGCATAAGAATCCTAATATTTCTACAGTAACTGACCCAGTTTAATATTAATGCAAGTAGATTCCAATCGGACATGATGTGTATTTTGACGTTCATTTTTATTCAACACTGGTAGATTAGTATTTCTTCAATTAATGCACATCATAGGATATAAATTTCATCCACAAGTTAGGAAATTTATTGGCATTTGTTTCACTATCAATCACTTTCTGCTTCAGAACACATGTATTTCTCCATGTTTCTTGACTGGTCTTTAAATGAGAAAAGGGATGGACAAGGCAAGGAAAGGCACCTAAGATAGCAACGAATACAGGGAAACAGTCCTATTTGGTTGCAACCAGATTTAAAGGGCATTGCTTCTGTTGTAATCAGTTACTTCCCTGAACCCCAAGTTTAGGTTGTTTCAGAATTTTGTACCCAACATGTAAGGGAGCGGCTCAGAAGTTCACAGTCTGCAGAAGTTCAGAGAAAGCAGTTTTTGTTTCTGTTTTTTTTTTCTCTGTTCTGGGCAAGTTAACATTTTAAGGACACCTGGGAGGGGGAGAGCTTTTTTCTTCTCTTTATTTTTTCTCCCTGCCAGCTGTTACCATGGAGTCCAGTTGGTAACTTCTTTATCTTAGAAATGTAGCCATCTCTGTGAAGCCTCAATTTGAGGCCAGAGGCCTTGTTCACATATTGCCAGCATTGTGACTGACTCTATCCAAACACATTATTTTGGATTTCCATAATCGCTTTTGAAGCAAAACTAACATATCTTCATGATAAACCATAACCATAATATTAATATTAGATGTATAACTGGTTAGAATGAATGATTGTAAATCAATATAAGATTTCTTATATATTTTCAAATATCAATTCAATCCATAATTTAAAGTGGAAACAGTTATATTATTTATTCACTGTATGGTCTATTCATGCATTATCTCTATATTCATGGACAAAGTGTACACCTCTTTGTACACCCTATACCCATTTATATGCCTTCAAAATATTGCTCCCAGAAATGGTGGAAGAAATACTTGTGTCACCAGATCTACATATATATTTTATCACAGTAAAATTCTGGACACAAATGCAAAGGTCACACTTAGATTGTACCAAAGCCTAAATAGAAAGTGAGCATGGTTTACAAAAATCATCCATGTCAAGGTTGCCTTATGCTCTCAAATGTCAATCCTATTGGTGACTACATATTTGTTTCTTCCTAAGATTATATATTCAAACTCACCCTGTTGAAAATGTCTAATTGTATCACTCACTTTATACTTTGCCTGATTTAGTAATGTCTTTATTGATATCTGCTTTCCTACATATTTTCCTCAGTTCATTATTGTGACTGTTCTCATGTGCTGACATTTATATTCACTCTCTAACAGAACCCCTATTGCTAAAGAACTTTTGTTCCAAATCCTATACTCAGTCTTCTTCCCAAACCTACCGACTATCTTCTTAATCCTACTGGCTATCCCTTTTTGACTGGATTTTCTCTTATAAATTCAATCATTCAAGTAATGTTCGTGCGAGCATCAGAGGTAGAGACCACGAAGAGACTGTCTCATGCAACAGCAAAAGGTTTATTGGAGGTCAAGCATGCAGGGGCTCAGAGCTCACAGAAATAGAGCAGAGAGCCCTGAGAACAGCTTAAGCAGAGCTTATATTCTTTCCTTGGAAAGGGCAGGGACGGAAGTTTATTGATGGGTCACGGTGAGTGGGCGGTTTGCATGTAAACGGGTGAGGGAATACATTCTGCAATTTGGCAGTTGGGGACAGCACATTCTGGGAACAAAATTAGCAAACAGTTCTCAATATTTCAACAGTGTTTTTGTTAAGCATACAGAAAAATAGGAAGTTACAAGTACCTATTTTGTTAACCTTTCATTCCCCACTTCATCTTCTGGCTACTTATAATTATAAAAGTGATCAAGGCTGGTGTCACATTCTATGTCTGCAAGTGGGTTATTACCATAAGTTTAACTTGTCCAATTTGAGCTTGGAGAAAAAAAATTACACGTTTGAGCAAACAGGGTTTTATACTTTGCAGTAATATGAGGATTATTATTGGACCGGCCATGGTTGATAAAAACATAGTTAACCAGAGGGAATGTATGGATCAGAATCAAACCAACCTTTTTGGGCCTCTCTCAGTGACGCTCTTCAAGGTGTCTTTTTAATTTACTCATAGATTTTTTTTACAACTCCAGTATGGTCGGCATAAAAACAATATTTTTCCCTCAATGCAGCACAAAGGCCCCCTTCTCTCATGAATGGGCGGTCCAACCCTCGACTGTTCTGTAAAACAACTTCAGACAGAGAGGATAAATATTCCTGCAAAGCTGTGATGGAGGTTTCTACTATTTTTAAGTTTTGTTCTATTGCTGCTTCTAATTGGGTCATTTGTTGTGTCCCATGGACTACGGCAGGGGTTTCTGTGCCCACCCCTGCAGCAACTCCTATTCCTAATAGGATGGCTAAAGTTAGGGATATATGTTCCCAGCGGAACCGTGTTGTATGCCTGCCTGTTTGAATTTCAAATGAACCTGCATCATTATAGAGCACTCTGGGAAACATCTGCACCATTACACAATTAATCACATCTGTTGACCATTTCATGAAAACATAAACAATATTTAAGTATATAGAATTATACTGTTGTAGGGACAGACAAGGCAAGGCACCTAAGATAGCACCGAAAACAGGGAAACAGTGCTATTTGGTTGCAACCGGATTCAGAGTGCATTGCTTCTGTTGTAATCAATTAACGCCCTGAACCCCAAGGTTAGGTAGTTTCAGAATTTTGTACCCAACATGAAAGAAAAGGGGCTCAGAAGTTCACAGTCGGCAGAACTTCACAAAAAGATTTTTTTTTCTGTTATTTCCTCTGTTCTGGGCAAGTTAACTTTTCAAGGACACCTGGGAGGGGGAGAGCTTTTTCTTCCTTTTCTTTTATCCTCCTTCAGCTGTTACCATGAAGCCCAGTTGGTATTTTTTATTTTAGAAATGTAGCCATCTCTGTGAAGCCCCAGCTCAAGGCCAGAGGCCTTGTTCACATATTGTGTGAAAAACTATTAAGGGGTTGTCTAGCTTAGAAGTGCTGATTTTTCCAAGCAGTGGCCAAGTATAACAGGGCAACAGAAAAAGAGCAAGTTTATCTACACTGAACTCTTTTATAGGGACTCTTTTGCTGAAAGTTCTAAAGTCATCCATGGTGAAGACTTCTGGAGAAGTTCAGTTAAGATTTTTCTGTGGGCCTGGTATAGAGGGGAAAGACGGGGAAGGCGAGGAATGAGAGCAGCTCCGGGGATCTGAGAATGAGAAAAGAGAGATGAAAAAGCATAATGGAAAAGGGGTTTGGGATTTTCCTAGGAACAAAATCTTGAGCAGTAGAACAGGTAGAACAGAGGGGAAGACGGGAGTGAGTATCCCAGAAAGCCTGGGAGGGATTTTAAATTCTTAGTAACCTGTTTTCAGTGATGACAAAGCAACTTTAAAGGCCACTTTTATTACATCTTGGATAGGGGTCTGAGGGCTCTTCTCAGCTGGTTTGAGCTTTGGGTTACCTGGTAAGAGGACCTGGGGAGACCGGGTGTAGGCACTGACAGGAGAAGAGAGGAATGAGTGTTTAGAGGGGTACCTCAGTACCTGCTACCTCAGCAAGGGAGCAATGATCTGAGAACTGGCGGAGGTTTGGGTTTTTGATCTAGTAACTGGAGGAGAGAAATCAGGTTGCTGAGGTGGGACTGACAGTAGAGAGTCTAGAGCAGAAGCCTGAGGGTGAGGATCTATTGGAGATGCATAGTTCAGGAAGTGAGCGAAGGAGGTAAAAGGCCTCCACATAGGGGAATTTCCTTTCATCCTCTTGAGCACTTGCAGAAGTTAAAAAGGTAACACAGAATTTGAGGATCTAGAGACTCCTCTGGGGGCCATCAGTTTTGGTTGTCTAATTGGTAATATGGCCAATGCTGTGTACTGAATTTGATGAGGATTTTGCGTTCCACCAGGCAGCCCCTGTATGCTCAAATCCCCATCACTTACAGAAGAAGTTGGCTTTCCCTCCACACAGCCATGGCTGTTTGTGGCTTTGATAGTCTGCTGGGCAAACATACTAATCTAGTCTAGCCAACCTGCATCTGGCTCACGTGTCCCTAAATCCCTAATGTTTGTTTCCATTATCTATGGTATGGAAGGGATTTAATTGAATTTTAGTGGGATTTTCATCAGCGATATCCTAATAGGAAAGACTTATAGCCAGCTGACAAATGTCTGGGTGGAGAGCTAGCCACCAGGTCCCTAAGGGAGCTGTATACGAGTTAGAGCATACTTCTTGTCTAGTAGGATTTGTGATAAGCCATCGCTGCTGAACGGGCTGATGAGCGTTATGTGTACTGGTGGCCAAGGGGAGAGTCTACAGCCTTATCCACATAGCGAATATGCAATTTGAAATGGTTACCAGTCTTTCCCAGTTTCCAGACAGAGTCTGGACAGGGCGCAGGCTTGAGATGAGAGGCATGGATCCAGGAAGTGTTTCCGTCTACTTTTACCGCTGTAGGTGTTATAATTAGCACCTGGTATGGTCCTTTCAAGCAGGCTTCCAGGGATGACACCTGATGTTGTCTTATGTAGATGAAGTCCCTTACTTGATATCAATGTGGAGTCCCCTTGTCCCCAGGTTGCAAGGCAGTTGTCAGCTGTTTTCACCAGTATCATTGAGTTCTTTCAAGAGATTTAATTCTGTCAAGCAAGGGGGTGTGGAAGGCATCGTTAGGTCTTAGAGTTGGGGTTACATGCCTTACTGGAGGAGGTGCACCATAGAGAAATTCATAGGGGGTGAGTTTACACAAAGAAACAGAGGGAGTATTTCTTGCATGAAACAGTGGATAAGGCAGGGGCATAGTCTAATATTTTATGCCGGTCTCTAAGCTTAATTTCGTTAAGGTCTCTTTAATGGTTCAATTTATTTTTTTTTCCTGTCCTGAGCTCTGGGGTCTAGAAGCACAATGTAACTTCCAATTAATCCCCTGGGTCCTGGCTAAGCCCTCACTTACCCGGGCCATGAACACCGTTCAATTATCAGACCCTATTACCTTAGGCAGGCCTTGTCTTGAAAAAATATCTTAATATCTTTCAGGATCTTCTTGACCACCGTTTGAGCCGTTTTTTTTTTTTTTTTTTTTTTTTTTTTTTTTTTTTTTTTTTGTGAGAAAGGATTCAATCCATCCTGAAAATTTATCTACAAAGACTAGGAGATATTTAAGTCTATACCTTGCTGGCTTAATTTCAGTAAAGTCTACTTCCCAGAATTGTCCTGGTCTGGTTCATCGTAGGTGCTTTCCTGCAGAAAGCTTGGAAGGGTAAGCATTAACCAATTGACAGAACCGACAGGCTTTTGTTACCCGTTCAGTTATTTTTTTTCACTGTGAGTAAGTTAGTCGAAATCTCTGTTCCTGATCTTTCAGAAATGCCTGCAGGTTCTTTGAACCAAGGTGAGTAAGTTGATGTACATTTTTAACGTAGTGTAGGGCTTTCTGAAATTGCAGGCTGGGCTCAGTGAAGTTGAGGAGTTCAGTGTCAGTGTTCTTAAATGTTATCAAAAGCTTGCTGGTGCTCAAGGGTCCATTGGAATTGGGCATCCTTATTTAACAACGGGTATAAAGAAGCAGCTAAGAACACAAACCCAGGTATCCATAACCTGAAAAGGCAGCAGTCCCAAGAAACTCTCTGTGTTGTCTCCTGTTAGATGGAAGTGGTATCTGCACAACGGTTTGTTTTCTGGGCTCAGTGAGCCATCATTTCCGCCCCTAAGGGAATAACCCAGGAAGATTACTTCTTGCTGGCAAATTTGGGCCTTTTTGGCAGAAGCTCTATACCCGAGTTGAGCAAGCTCGGATAATAGTGCTTGGGTCCCAGACTCACAGTTTTCCTTGTTGTTAGCTGCCAGTAGCAGGACATCCACATATTGAAGCAGGGTGACTTTGGGGTGCATAATTCTGAAGTTGTTGAGATCTCTGTGGAGGGCTTCATCAAAGAGACTGGGGGAGGTTTTGAACACCTGTGGGAGTCTAGTCCAAGTTAGTTGACCAGAAGTTCCGTTATCTGGGTCTACCCACTCGAAAGCAAACAGCAACTGACTATCTTTATGCAGAGGCAAGCAAAAGAAAGCATCTTTTAAGTACAGAACAGTATACCATTTTCACTCAGCAACCGCAAAGTGTTTATTGGGGTTACAGCATGCTGGGGCTCAGAGCTCACTTGACTAGAGCAGAGAGCCCTGAGAACAACTTAAACAGAGCTTATATAATTTTTTGGAGAGGGCAGGGAGGGAAATTAATTGATGGGTCAGGGCAAGTGGGCAGTTTTTGTGCAACCGGGTGAGGGAGTACACTCTGCAGTTTGGCAGTTGGGGACAGCACATTTTGGGAACAAAATTAGCAAACAGTTCTCAAGATTTCAACAGTGTTTTGTTAAGCATAAAGAAAAACAGGAAGTGACAAATACCTATTTTATTAACCTTTTACCAAAGCAAAATGAAAAGTGAGCATGGATTACTAAAAACAACCATGTCCTGGTTGCCTAATGCTCTCAAATGTCATTCCTATTGGTGACTACATATTTCTTTCTTCCTAAGATTATATATTCCACCTCAACCATATTGAAAATGCCTAATCCTATCACTCACATTATACTTTGTCTGATTTCCTAATGTCTCTATTAATATCTGCTTTCCTACATATTTTTCCCCAGTTCATCATTGTGACTGACTCTTTATATGTGCTCATATTTACTTTCACTCTCTACCCGAAACCCTATTGCTAATGAACCTTTTGTCCAAATCCTATACTCACTCTTTTTTCTAAACCTACTGACCATCTTCCTATTCCTACCGACTATTCCTTTTTGACTGGATGTTCTCTTGAACATTCAATCATCCAAGGTACAAGGTCCTATGCCATTGCATATTGATTTATCTGAGACATCTGTGCAGAACATAATTCAAAGCTAAGTATACCACTAAAGGGCCCAATGTCCTTCTGGCTTCAAATCGTACCTAGAATTTTGGTTTCATACTTATATTTCACCTATATATTCTTGTGAATATCGCAGGTACCCAATACCATTATTTGTCCAGCAGAATAATTTCTAACCCAAATAGAATATGTTATTAACCCTAACCATACACTGTTCCTCAATCTAACTTTGCAGAAGAGCAGGGACAGAGTTGGTCTTACAATACAGGAATGTACGGGATCTTCCACCTGCTGAGAACCTCAAAGGTTGATGCAGAAATGATCCCTGGAGAAGATTTAGGCAGCTATGAAGGGCCTGAGAGAGCAAAAGTCATCTTCCAAGGCAAACAACCTAGTCTGGATGAAGGGATGTATCTGAATCAGCCTCTCTCCTCTTGATATAAAGAAGATGGACCAAACCAACCCTGTGTGGAGAGCTTCTCCTGGGTGCCTATGGTTGATATACAATTCTAACTTCTGAAAGTGTCACAGGAAGTAGTGGCAGCCTCCATCTCAAGGGACCCTTGAATGCAACTGTTAGGACAAAGTTGTTGCCAAGGCAGTGACCTCATTCCGTTCTTGAAGGAATTGACCTACCTCACTTCTTGGGGGATGGAACTCTCTGAACTTGGGATCCAGGAAGCCAGGCACAAAGAGCCAGTACCCGTCCCATTCCCAGTAGGCTCACTTGTTTGGATTTAACAAGGACAGAGTCTGTCTTTCTTGGTACCTAATGATTTGAGGATGGCCAAATTCAAGTAGACCTCTGAAAATGGGCCTTTCCTGAGACAGCAGGTAGTGGTCAGCACAGGCTCCTGACAACTTCACAGAGTTGGACAAGGAGAACAGATCTGAGACAGGACAGGCCATTTTGGGGAAACATACTATGGCCCACCAGTCAGAGGACACTTCGGATAGTCACAGACTTACTTGGGGGAAGGAGGTGACTTTTTGAGTGTGGTTGTGAGTTTGTGGTTTTGTCTCATGTTCTGAGAATAGGTAGGAAAGGCTGTTTGTTTGGTTTGGAGTGAACTGTTTCTAGAAAGTCCTTTGACAAGGTGAGTGTTTCTAGGTCTGTGTATCCCAGTGTGTCTGTGGTTGTAGACATTAGAAAAGAGCATGCATCCATAGATGTGTCCTGTCTAGTAGAAAGCTTCCCAGCATTCATTCTTCCCAATTTATGAATGGACTGTGGCTCGCCTTATAGAAAGGCAACACCTACAACCATCTTAATTTCCTGTTTTCTTCCTGAATTTTGGCCACTCTCCAGAATAGGCTCATATTTTTGTGTCAAAGATATGTACCACCTCCAAGCTCTGTGACATGGCCATGTACTGGTTAGCTGAAGGGAATGGCGAGCATCTCAGAAAACTCAGATATCAGTGTGACCAGGAAAGTCTCAGTGGAGAAACCATGCTTTGGGCCTTTTGCTAACCTATTGTTCTGTTGTCCTGAGTGTCAGGAAGGTCTTTGCCTCAGGCCACCCTTTGTGAAGCCTGAAGAAAACAGTTTTAAAATGGAAATAAATGGGCATCACCTGTGGCTCTTTGCTTAATTACTTTGGAAAGGGATGTGTCTGAATCAGCCTCTTGGCCCTTTGTGAAGCTATGGCTTAGATTCTCAGTGCCTGATGGATCTAAAGAAAGATCCAATATATGCATCCAAAAGCAAAATGGCAAAAATATCAGTCATTGTGGATGAAGTCTCTCACCTTCCTCTGTTATTTTCCTAATGTCCATCAAGTGAGAATAGTGATCTTTTGTGTCAAATGAGTTCTTCCAAGCCCTGCAGAGGTGCTTCAGTTTTCTCATGACTCCAAATCACATAAGGAATCTATACCTGACAGTCAGTAGGCATCAAATTGGAGAACCAGAGCAGTATTAACGGCAGACCTATGTGATCAATTCTGGTTCACTGGAAGGGTGTCCAGGCTACCCTGAGGTTAGGCAAATGAGGGGCAAGTGAGCTTATTTTGGACACTCTCTTGGACTGCGCCATTCATGGAAACCTCCAGCCAGACGTTATGATGAGTGTATATATGAAAAAAGATGAGGGCCTTGGGGGAGTGTTTTGGTTTTAATTGTGGTCATTTGTGTGGCGGTTGGAAGAGATGACTGGGTCCATCTGGGCTTGAACTCTGGTGTGATTCTGCTCAGAGACTAAGTTCTGTAACTGACCTCAGAGAAGTAATTGCTTTAGAAAGGGATGTGTCTTAATCAGCCTCTTGACCCTGTGTGAGGCTGTGGCTTAGAATATCAGCACAAAATGGATCTAAAAAAGATCCCATGCATGCATCCAAAACCAAAATGGCAAAAAGAGCAGCCATTGTGGATGAAGTCTCTGGCCTTCCTTTGTAAAGTTCAGAAAGAATAAAAGAAATTGAAATTGAAACGTAAAGAACCAGGTTTTGTAAAGTTTACAAGCTGCACTGAGAACCTGAAATTCCTGAGTCAGTAAAGACAATTCTTTGATGTGTCCATTAGATGTGAGTTGAAATCTTCCCAGACGACCTTGTTACTTAACAACCCCTTCCCAGAAACCGTGCAGCTCAGCACATATACATCTCAGGGCTTCAACCAATCAGTTTAAATGTCTACCCCTTTCACAAGGCTGACCAATCACCCCCTGCCCGACCTGTTCCCGCCAATGAATGTGCTAATCATGTTTTGGAGTTGTTATTTGATTTTCCCAGGGAACATGGTAATTTGCTAAAGGAGGCTATGATGTATGTAAAGTCCCTGCCCTCTCTAAAGAATGTATATAAACTCTGCTCAAATTGTTCTCTGGGCTCTTTGTTGTTTGCTTTTCTGATGTGAGCTCTGAGCCCCAGCATGCTGGACCCCCAATAAACCCTTTTCTGTTTCATGAGAAAGTCTCTTGGTGGTGTTTTTCTCCGACCTTCGCCCCACCTTTTCATCTGGAGGCCCCAGGTGAGATATTCGGCAGCAGCGGACCAAAGACGCCAACTGACTTCTCTTAGGGTAAGTAAGGCGCCTGTTTCTTGTTTTGGGTTTCCGTTTAAGGCGTGGCAAAGTTGCTGTGGGTGAGGGCATTAGGTCTCTCCTATGTTGGCTGACAGAAGTGTCACAGAGCCAAAGGTCACGTCCCTGGGGACACTCCAGAGGACTAGGGAAATCAAGGAATAGTAGTTTCCTCAACTGGGTTATATTTTGCTTCAGGATTCGGTTTTCCAGCCCAAATGGTTTTGCCAGCTACTCAGTTTTGTTCATTGTCCTGAACTCAGGTTGAGTTTACTGTCTGTATTTATTGTCTAACCCATCAGGTTTTGCCAGTTACTCAGTTCTAATCGTTGTCTTGGACTCATGGTAAACGTTTACTGTTTGTCATTGTGTGTGTCGAGTTTGTGTCTTCACTGTCCCTGTTTGAGTAACTTCCATTATGGGACAAAGCACTTCTATGCCTCTGTCCCTGACCCTTGATCATTGGACTGATGTCCGCTCAAGGGCCCAGAATCTTTCTTTTTCAGTAAAACGCCAGAGCTGGCAGACTCTCTGAGCTTCAGAATGGCCCATCCTGGGCGTCAGATGGCCACCAGAAGGTTCCTTCCACTTCCCTCTAATCCGAAAAGTCAGAGATATTGTCTTTTAGCTGGGGCCACGTGGCCACCCAGATCAACAGACATATACCCCTTCCCTCATGATTATATCATTCAAACCTTCCACAACTCCCGCTCTCCCCACCATTCTCCCTGAGTCACAAGACTGGATACTCTTGCCCCTCCTCATTCTCTACCCTCGCTCCCCAACCCCCAACATGTTCCAGATGATCCTCCCGCCGCTGACTCAGCCTCTCAGCTGCTAGAGGCAATTGGGCCAGACTCAAGCCCTCCAGGGGACTTCCCTGCAGCAGCAGCAGCAGCAGCCCCTCCTCCCCTGGAGGAAGATGGGCCACCTAAAGGAACCCGGCGGTGATGGATAATAGAAAACTCAGAATCCCCTGTGATGCTCCCTCTCCATCCCTAAGGGCCAATGAACCGTCCCAACTGGGAACCCAACAACTTTGAAGGTAGGTAGCATCTGTCCACTTATCGCCGGGCTCTAATAGCGGGTATAGCGGGTCACCAAGCGACCGCCAGAGGGCCGACTAATTTGGCCAATGTAAGAGAGATTATCCAAGGGCCTAATGAGTCTCCCTGTATGTCTCAGGAGAGAATTATGGAAGCATAAAGGAAATATACTTCTTTTGATCCTCAGGCAGAGGACCAAAAGGCATCTGTTGCAATGGCCTTTATCGAGCAGGCTGCCCTAGATATTAAGAGAAAGTTACAATGTCTAGATGGATTACAAGATATGATGTTAAGAGATTTAGTCAGAGAACCTGAGACAGTATATTATAAGAGAGAAATTGAGGAGGAGAAGGAACAGAGGAGAGAGAAGGAAAGGGAACAAAAGAAGGATGAAAGGAGCAAAAGGCAGACTAAAGCATTGGCTAAGGTTTTGTTCACAGCAAAAAATACTCCAGAAGGTTAAATGCAGGGAGACAGAAAGGGATACCTGGGCCCATGCCAAAGGCTGCCCCTGGCATCAGATCAATGTGCCTACTGAAAAGAAAAAGGACACTGAGCCAAAGAGTGGCCCAAAAAGGAGCAGCCACACGAGCCCGCCATGCTGACTCTAGAAGAGGACTAAGAAAGTCGGGGCTTGGATCCCCTCCCAGATCTCAGGGTAACATTTGAAGTGGAGGGGATTACAGTGAACTTTGAAATGGATACAGGAGCAGGATACTCAGCCCTTAAGGCCCCACTGGGCCCCCTATAAATAAATAAATGGTCCCTAGTTCAAGGGGCTAATGGCAGTAGATATCAGGCTTGGACAAAAAAGAGGATTATGAACCTAGTAAATGGAAAAGTCCACACTCTTTTCTAGTAATCCCAGAATGTCCAGCCCCATTGATGAGCAGGGATCTGCTTACCAAACTCTGGTCTAGAATAACCTTTATCCCTGATGGTCCCCAAGTGGAGTTTCTAAAGCCTTCAGTAAAAGCTCCCATAGTCACGGCTTTGACTATGTCCGTAGAAGGTGAACATCACTCTTCGTGTCCCCTAGAACTGATCAACAAAGCAAACTCGCACAGAAATGGATAAAAGATTATCCTAATGTCTGGGCAGAAACTGCTGGGTTAGGTCTAGCCCTTAAATAACCTCCAATAGCAGTATAATTAAAAGCCTCTGCCTCTCCAATCAGTGTTAAACAATATCCCCTAAGCAAAGAAGCTAAGGATGGGATAAGGCCCCATATTCCGAAATACCTGACTCTTGGGGTCTTAAGGCTCTGTCAATCAGCCTGGAATACCCCGCTGCTACCAGTTAGAAAGCTAGGAACTGGGGACTACCATCCTGTTCAAGACCTAAGAGAGATCAACAACAGAGTGCAGGACATTCACCCCACAGTACCCAACCCATATAATTTGCTTAGCACTCTGAATCCGGAGCGGGAATGGTACACTGTGCTGGACTTAAAAGATGCTTACTTCTGCTTGCCCCTACATAAGGACAGTCAGTTTCTGTTTGCTTTCAAGTGGATAAACCCAAAAACTGGAACATCTGGCCAATTAACCAGGACTAGATTCCCACAGGAGTTCAAAATCTCCCTCACTCTCTTTGATGATGCCCTCCACAGGGACTTCAACGACTTCAGAACTGCCCACCCTGAAGTCACCACACTCGAATATGTGGATGATCTGCTACTGGCAGCTGACACCAAGGAGAACTCTGAGTCTGGGACCCAAGCACTATTATTCGAGCTTGCTCGGCTTGGATATAGGGCTTCTGCAAAAGGCCCACTTTTGTCAGCAAGAAGTAATCTTCCTGGGTTATTCTCTTAGGGGTGGCAAATGATGGCTCACTGAGCCCAGAAAACAAACCGTTGTGCAGATACCTCCCCCTTCTAATAAGAGACAACTCAGAGCGTTTTTTGGGACTGCCAGCTTTTGCAGGTTATGGATTCCTGTGTTCGCATCTCTGGCTGCACCTTTATACACTCTGATAAAAGGGGATGCCCACTTCCAATGTACCCCTGAGTACAAACAAGCTATTGATAATGTCAAAAAAAGGTGCTGCTCTCTGCTTCAGCCTTAGCACTACCAGATGTAGATAAACCCTTCAATCTCTACATAGAAGAAAAGAAAGGAATAGCACGGGGAATGCTCACTCAGACATTGGGACCTTGGAAATGGCTAGTAGCATTCTTATAAAAAAAACTGGACCCAGTGGCTAGCGTGTGGCCCCTTTGCTTAAGATCTATAGCAGTGGCAGCCCTTCTAATAAAAGATGCTCATGAATGAACGTTGGGACAGAAGCTCACCATTATAGTCCCCCATGCCCTGGAGAGCATCATCTGCCAGCCTCCAGAGAGGTGGCTATCAAACTCCAGAATTAAGCACTACCAGAGCCTCTTGCTTGACAAAGACAGTATAATGCTGGGACCCCCTGCTCCACTCAACCCGGCTACACTGCTGCCAGAAGTATCATCTGGACCCGTCGCTCATGAGTGTCAAAACATACTGGCAGAGAAAACCAGTATACAACAAGACTTGAAGGATCAGCCACTGCCTCGCCCTGAAGTCGTATGGTTTACGGACGGCAGCAGCTTTCTCCAAGACGGTAAGCGGTGGGCTGCACAAGCAGTACTTAGCAAAACTAATGTCATCTGGTCTTCTGGTCTCCCAGAAGGGACATCAGTCCAAAAAGCAGAACTGATTGCTCTTACGAAAGCATTGGAACTAGCAACAAGCAAAAGGGCAACCATATACACTGACAGCCGCTATGCATTTGCCACTGCTCATGTGCACAGGGCTATTTACCAGCAAAGAGAATAGTAACCTCTTCCAGGAAAGAAATAAAGAATGAAGATGAGATCCTCCACCTTCTCTCAGCAGTGCAGGGCCCTAAAGAACTAGCTATAGGGCACTGTCCAGGGCCCCAGAAGGGAAACGACCCCGTGGTGTTTGGAAACAGAAGGGCAGATGAGGAAGCTTAATTGCCAGCCCTAAACGAAGTGACTCTGTTAACTTTTTCCACATGGGGGGGAACAAAAATCAGGAGACTTGGCAGCTCCGGAACCTTCAGGCAACTTATCATCTGAGGAGACAGATACAGAACTCTGGGACCCTACAGAGCCAAGTTTACAATTTCAAAAAGCCCACCTTTATGTCAAAGACTTACACTAGCTCACCCACTTAGACTCAAAGAAGTTGTAGGCACTCTTAAAGGACCGAAGAAAGGACTTATTATTGACTGACTCAAAGAGGAAAGAAATAGCTGAGCAGGTGACTAGAGCTTGTCAAGTCTGTCAATTAGTTAATACTTACCCATCCAAGCTTCCTGCAGGAAGCACTTACGAGGAACCAGACCAGGACAATTCTGGGAAGTGGACTTTACTCAAATTAAGCCAGCAAGTTATGGACTTAAATATCTCCTAGTCTTTGTAGGTACTTTTTCAGGATGGGTCGAAGCCTTCCCCATGAAGAAAAAAACGGCTCAGATGGTGGTCAAAAAGATCCTAGAAGACATTTTTCCAAGGTCCGGCTTGCCTAAGGTAATAGGGTCCGACAATGGACCGGCATTTGTAGCCCAAGTAAGTCAGGGATTCGCCAGGACCCTGGGGATTAATTGGGAGTTACATTGTGCTTATAGACCCCAGAGCTCAGGACAGGTAGAAAGGATGAATAGAACCATCAAAGAGACCTTAACGAAATTAAGCCTGGAGACCGGCATAAAATATTGGACTATGCTCCTATCTTATGCACTGTTTCCTGCAAGAAATAACCGCTATGCCTCTTTGTGTAACCTCACCAATTATAAAATTCTCTATGGTGCCCCTCCTCCAGTAAGGGACCTAACCCCAACTCGAGACTTAATGATTCCTTTCACACACCCTTGCTTGACAGACTTAAAGCCCTTGAACAAACCCAGCACCCAGCGATACCTGTGGAAATAGTTGGCCACTGCTTATCAGCCTGGAGACAAAGAAACCCCACATTGTTATCAAGTGGGAGACTTAGTCTACGTGAGACGGCATCAGGTGTCATCCCTGGAACCCCGCTGGAAAGGACCATACCAGGTGTTTCTTATAACACCTACAGTGGTGAAATTGGATGGGATCACTTCCTGGATACATGCCTCACATCTCAAGCCTGTGCCCTGTACAGATTCCGGCTGGAAACTGAAACTGACTGGTAACCCTCTCAAATTGCGTGTCTGTTGTGTGGATAGGGCTATGGATTCTTCCCCTGGCCACCAGCATTCCTAATCCCCATCAGCCTGTTCAGCAACAATGGCAAGTTATAAATCCTACTGGGCAAGTAGTGTGGTCTATTTCACATACAGCCGCCTTATGGACTAGGTGGCCATCTCTCCACCGAGACATTTGTCAGCTTATTATAGGCCTCTCTGACTGGGATCTCCCTGACATAGAGGACCCCACACATATCCCACTCAAACCCAAACCAGGGCAACATAGACCACCTTACCCCATGAATTATGGATGTCATCTCCCCAACTGAGGTGTAAACTAGCCAGTCTTGATTTTTATGTGTGCCCAGCTGATTTCCGAAGTTGCAAACAGGCCCAAACCTGTGGAGGACCCATTGACTTTTATTGTAGATCTTGGGGATGTGAACAAACGGGAGTGCATGGTGGAACCCAAACTCTCCAGACAGCATGATTCAGGTAGGATCAAATGACACCTGGATTGATCCCAAGAAATGTGCCGCTAGCCAAGCGGTGTCAAAAACTCGCTGTGGAAAGAATAGTCTATGTTACCCCCTCAAATAACTTTCACTTCCAAAGGAAGGGGATACCTCAGAACAACATGGCCTATGGGAAATACTAGGGGAATGCGATTTTATATTTATGGCCCTGGTTATGACTTTGCTCTCTGGTTCACCATCCAGCTTAAAAAGGAAGAAAAGCCCACAGCAATAGGGCCCAATCCCCTCAAGCCAGGAATTAAACCTCCTAAACCTCCCATGCCTAGATCTACCAGAACCCCTCTACCATCTCATACTTCCTGGTTTTGGTCTTTGCCTACTTTCCCAGTCCAGAATACAGCTGACTCCTCCCCCTGGGAACTAATTAAAGGAACCATTATGGTACTGAACTCCACACAATCAGAACTCCTTGCATTTCAGCCCAGGTATTAGATAGCTCTGTAAATTATTGTGTAATGGTGCAGATACTCCCCAGGGTGCTCTGTGATGATGCAGAATAATTTGAAGGTCTACTAGGGGGACTAACAACCTGATTTCACCGGGAGCCAGTGTCTCTTACTCTAGCCATCCTACTGGGGATAGGAGTTACTGCAGGAGTGGGTACGGGAACAGCTGCTATGATCCGTGGGTCACAACAAATGGCCCGATTAGAAACAGCAATAGATCAAGACTTGAAAACGTTAGAGACCTCCATCACAGTTTTGCAGGAATCCTTAACCTCTCTCTCTGAGGTTGTTTTACAGAAAAGGCAAGGATTAGACATCCTCTTCATGAGGGAGGAGGGCATCTGTGCTTCACTGAGAGAAGAATGCTGTTTTTATGCTGACCATAGTGGAGTTTTAAAGAATCCATGAGTAAATTGAGAAAATGCCTTGAAGAGCACCAGAGAGAAAGGGAGATTCAACAAGGGTGTTTTGTTAACCCAGTCCTCTTGGTTTAGTTAACCCAGTCCTCTTGGTTAACTAAACTTTTATCAGACTTAGCTGGACCCCTGATCATCCTTACGGTGTTACTAAATGTGGGACCTTGTTTGCTAAACTTCATAGTTTCCTTTCTCCAGGTTCAGATTGGGCAGGAAAAAACTCATGGTAATCAGATAAAAATACTATCCACTGGCAGAAATAGAATCTGAGAACCCGCAATAATTATGATTCATTACTTTTAAGATTAAAAGTAGTCAGAAAAAGGAGTGGAAAATGAAAGAATAAAAGAAATTTAAATTGAAACGTAAAGAACCAGGTTTTGTAAAGTTTCCAAGCTGCACTCAGAACCTGAGATTCCTGTGGCAGTTAAGACAATTCCCAGAACTGCCCATTAGATGTGTGTTGAAATCTTCCCTGACCACCTAGTAGCTAAACAACCCCTTCCCAGAAACCCTGCAGCTCAGCACGAATACATCTCAGGGCTTCAATTAACCAGTTTAAATGTATACCCCTTCTCAGGGCTAAAAAATCACCCCCTGCCCGACCTGTTCCCGCCAATGGATGTGCTAATCTTGTTTTAGAGTTGCTATTTGATTTTCCTGCGGCGTATGATGATTTACTAAAGGAGGCTATGATGTATGTAAAGTCCCTGCCCTCTCTAAAGAATGTATATAAACTCTGCTCAAGTTGTTCTCAGGGATCTTTTTTCTTTCCTCCTCTGGAGTGAGCTCTGAGCCCCAGATGCTGGACCCCCAATAAACCATTTCTTTTGGCATGAGACAGTTTCTTGTTGGTCTTTTCCTCCAACGTTCGATGACCTTTTCAGTTCCTGACTACCTTCAAGTGAGAATAGCAATCCTTTGAGTCAAATGAGTTCTTCAAAGACCTGAAGAGGCTAGCCCATAGGTGCTTGGGTTTTCTCATTACTCCAAATCACAGTAAGAATATATACCTGACAGTCAGTAGGCCTCAAATTGGAGAAGAAGAGCAGTATTAGCAGCAGGGCTATTTGATCATTCCTGCTTCAAAGGATCGGGTCCATGCCACCCAACGCCCTTATGGACTTCAAATCTTACCTAGATTTCTGTTTTCATACTTATATTTCACCGCATATTCATGTAAATATCACAGGTTTCCAATACCATTATTTATTCTGCAAAATGATTCCTAATCAAAATCGAACCTGTTATTAACCTTAACCATACACTCTTCCCTCAATCTAACTTTACAAAAGAACAGGGAAATTGTTGATCTTACAATACAGGAATGTAGGCGATCTTCCACCTGCTGAGAACCTCAAAGTTCCATGCAGAAATCATCCCTGAAGAAGATGTAGGCACCTATGAAGCATGTGAGAGAGCAAAAGTCAACTTCCATGTCAAACAACCTGGTCAGTATGAAGGAATGTGACTGAATCAGCCTCTCTCTTCTTAATGTAGATTAAATGGACCAAACCAGGCCCAGGCCTGTGTGGAGAGCTGTTCCTGGGTGCCTGTGGTTGATATACCATTCTAACTTGTGTAAGTGTCACAGGAAGTAGGGGCAGACTCCATCTCATGGGACCCTTGGAAGCAACTGTTAGTACAAAGTGGTTGCCAAGGCAGTGACCTCATTCATTTCCTGAAGGAAGTCACCTACCACATTTCCTTGGTGATTGACTACCAGGCACCCAGAGAAGTCCCAGTCCCAGTCCCAGTGGTCTCAATTGTTTGGATTTATCAAGGACAGAGTCAGTCTTTCTTGGTACCTACTTAAGTGATGATGGCCAAATGCCAGGAGAGGTCTGAATAGAAGCCTTTTCTGAGAAAGCAGGTAGTGGCTCAACCATGGCTCCTGACAACTTCAAAGAGTTGGCAAAGAAGACCAGATCTGAGACAGAACAGGCCACTTCGGGGAACATAGTATGGCCCACCAGTCAGAGGACACTGAGGATAGTCACAGACATACTTGGGGGAAGGAGGTGCTGTTGTGGGTGTCTCTATGAGTTTGTTGTTTAGTCTCATGTTCTGAGAATAAGTCGGTTTGTTTGTTTGGAGTGGAATGTTTCTAGAAATTTGTTTGACAACATGAGTGTTTCTATGTCTGTGTATCCCACTGTATACACGGTTATAGACATTTGAAAAGAGAATGCATCAATGGTTGTGTCCTGTCTGGTAGAAAGCTTCCCAGCATTCATCCTGCCCAATTTAAGAATGGAGAGTGTCTTGCCTTATGGATGGGCAACACCTACTACCTTCCTAAGTTTCTCTCTTCTTCTTGAATACGGGCCACTCTCCAGAATAGCCTCATGGTTTTGTTTCCAAGATATACACCACCTCCAAGCTCTCTGACATGGGCATGTACTTAATAGCTGAAGGGAATGGGAGATTCTCAAAAACTCAGAATTCTGTGTGACCAGTAAAGTCTCAGTGGAGAAACACTGCTTTGGGCTTTTTGCTTACCTATTGTTCTGTTGTCCTGAATGTCAGGAAGGTCTTTGCCTCAGGCCACCCCTTTGTGAAGCCTGAAGAAAACAGTTTACAAACGGAAATGAATGGGCATCACCTGTGGCTCTTTGCTTAATTGCTTTGGAAAGGGATGTGGCTGAATCAGCCTCTTGGCCCTTTGTGAGGCAGTGGCTTAGATTGTCAGCATCTGATGCATCTAAAGAAAGTTTCCAAGTGTGCATTCATACCAAAATGGCCAAAAGAGCAGTCTTTGTGGATGAAGTGTCTCGCCATCTTTTGTAACCTTCCTGACCTCCATCAAGTGAAAATAGGAATTCTTTGGGTCAAATGAGTTCTTCAAAGCCCTCTAGAGGCTAGCCGATAGGTGCTTGAGTTTTCTCATGACCAAAATTCTCATGAAGAATCTATACCAGACAGTCAGTAGGGCTCAAATTGGAGGAGCGGAGCAGTTATAGAGCAGGACTAATTGATCACTCTTTGTTCACAGGAAGGGTGTCCAGGCCAAGCTGACTTTAGGCAAATGAGGCACAAGTGTGCTTATTTTGGACAGTGTCTTGGGCTGCACCTCTCATGGAAACCTCCAGCCAGAGGTTATGATGAGTGTATATGTGGAAGAAGATGAGGGCCATGTGGGAGTGTTTTGGTTTTAATTGTGGTCAGCTGTGTGGTGGTTGGTAAAGATGCCTGGGTCCACCTGAGCTTGAACTATGGTGTGATTTCCCATAGAGACTGAGTAATGGAACTGACCTCAGAGAAGTATTGCCATGAATTGTGTTGGGATTTTAGGTGGCCATGCATGAGATTCACCCTTGAAAACTGAGATATAGAAAAGGGTGGCTTTCCAAAGAGTACTGTCAAACTCAGCCTGGATATCACATGACTTTATTCTGAAAGATTGGCCGCCATAGTTGAGAGTCAAAACATACATGGACCTTACATTGGAGACCTCAATGGGCCTGGCTTCATGTGTCCTTTGGGCCACTCTTTGGGAAGCCTTGCCTCTGAGAGTTCACCAGAGCTTTCCTTGAAATGTGCTTCTTCAAAATTTAATGGTTCCTGAATGAATTTAAACCCACAGTTTCCCCAAATTCATCCTTGAAAAATGGCTAGATAAATACCATGAAATTTTTGAAATTCCCATCACCAGGTGGCCCTGGAGAATCTTTGGATGTCCTGTTGTTAATCATGAGGGTACCAGACAGTGCCTTGATTGACTGGGTTTCATGAAAATGGTGTATAACACAGATACCAGTATGTTGGAGGCTGCTGAGTAGTGGGCCCAGAGCTGTGATGTGCAGGTGTGTGATAAAGCATCTCTTGTCAAGCCATGTGGATCTGTCATTGACTTCCAAATGGCTTGTGGCTGACATGGTGCAGACAGGAATCACGTATATGTCTGAATCCTCTCCATAAAAGGCATCTTGTTATATGGAGATGTTTCAGGGCAATGTTCAGAATCAGGTTGCTATGGTTAAGGGGACAAGCTATGTGGAATAGAAGCCTGGTTGGTGCATTCTCCTGCAGACCCTGACCCACCACACGTGACAGGACTCCCTCCAGCACTGTGTCCCAGTTGAACTCCTTGTATTTCATGAAGCAAATACCAAACTCCCAGTGCAGCAGCAAGAAACACCATGAAAAGTGGAGAATGACCAAATGGCTTCACAGTCCACATGCGGAGACACTTAGCTTTCAGTGGCCACAGTTTACCTACAAAGAGAGAAGTCAGCACTGCTGCCTCATGTTATTTGGAAAATAAGAAACAATGTCCTCCAGGTCACATAGATGCAGACTCAGCTTTAATGGTCTCCTTAGAATGGAAGCTAAAGCCCCTGACAACAACATATATGTCAAGTGCCCATACTCAGAGGCAGTTTCTCAAGTAGTATTTAGGCAGGCAGAGCTCCATGTTGGTGGAGTGTTTACCTTTTAGACCAGGACGCAAGAAAAGACCACTGACTCCAATTAAAATCAAATTAAAGCAAACTTATTATTTCCACCACCCGGGCTGTGTCTCCCTCCCAAAACCGCGGGAACAAGAGAGCAACCCCACCTTTCCTACAGAATGGCTTTATAACGCAGAATGTTACAGAAAAGGGTGGTTACAGATAACAGAACTCTGACAAGCATCACACTAATGATAGTTTACATTTTTTTTTTTTGCTGGCCCCAACATCAGAATTTATGAGAACCATTAGAGCCTCAGAGAGTGTCGTCTGGCCAGGGAAGGCCAATATTTATGAGGTGTAAATAAAGTTTCAGAGAGGGCTGTTATCTGGTCAGAGAGCCATGCATGGGTGAGTTCAAGGCATGGGCAGGCATTCAAAGCAGGTTCAGAATTTGCTGTAATTTATAGTTAAGCCAAAATTATCTTTTCATGGCTTTGTGACAAGATGGCTCCAATTTAAATAAAATATCAGGTTGGGTCTATCATTCCCCCATTTTCTAATGTGTCCCTTTCAAATCTTTGATAGGGTAGGGGACGAGCACTGAGGGAAATTTAATTCCTCAGGTAACAGTCTCCCCATTTTTTGAACTCACCCAAAACCGGTCTCCCTGATTTTACTGACTTAATTAATTACTTATATTGATATTCTATTTATTTTTGGCTCCATTGTAGTAAGAAGCGAGGCGTCACTCATTTTGACTTCTTCTGAGCTGAGAGAGGGTGACGTGAGGGGGTACGGTCTGAGAGACATGAGTTGCCTTTTCGAAGTCAGTTCGGTTTGAAGTCTGGTTGGGGAAGTACAGGTTGTAAAGTCATCTGGGGATGGGTTCTTCTATGAGAGAAACAAAATACATGAGTACTGAATAAATGTTGCAGCAGCTGGAACATGTCACTGTATAGAAGTTCCCTCACCAGTCTTAAATATCCCCAGTTATTAGGACTGTCAACTTAATATTTAACATTTAGGGTTACAGTTGTCCCTCCCCATAAAATACAGTGTTATAATTTAATACCATCTGATCCTGCAAAATTCTTTTACTAGTATGACCTCTGTGTCTAATAGAGAAACCCTTAATTCTGTTACTCAAGGCTGGATAATTGTACTAGCAAACTCCAATATTACCTGTGTAGGTTAGGAATATCTGTAGGCCTTAAACTAAAAACTTCTGCCTCTGGCAGCTCCTCTTGATAGTCTCTTTTTATAGTTATCAGGCATTCCTCTCTGAGAACCCTTCTTTGTAGCCTCCAGTCTTATTTATTTTGGGAGGCTAACATATAGTGTATACCTTAAAATATTATTATTACTGTTATTATTTAAAATGCCCAGGAATGGCTGTATTTTGCGTTTAACTGTCTTTCCTAAATGTTTAAGATGAAGCAGTCAAACTGACTTTTGTTTCTATCTATTATGAACAGTCAGCTGAGCTTTTACGGGAGTCATTCCTGGGGAAACTTGAGAGCAGCTTCTCAGTTCTGCTAGTGCCATTTTCGCTAGGTGTGTCCAGGTCTTGCTTGACCCTGTGGCTTCCCTCGGAAGCATCAGGGATGTCTCCCTTCTCTGATGACTGTCTTCTTCATAGAAAATGCACTGATTGGCTTTCTGTTCTCCAGTGGCTCAGAGTTGCAAAGCTCTTTAGGGAAGTCCCCTGTTCCCTGGATACAGACTGACTCAGAGGGCAAGAATCAAATATTGGTTTTCTTGGCCCTTTTCATTTAACTTTAATTTTAAATCCTAATTTTAAACATCCAGCAAATAAATTTTAGCAGCCTTATATTAAGAGTACTGGGCTTTAATGTCTGTAATTTAAAATTATTTATCTTTTTATTAATTGGGATCTGTATTTTTCTGTCTGTCTTTTGGTGATGACTTGTTATCTTTAATTAACCCATGTTGTGTTCTTAAAGCAACACTTCTGTAAAACACTAACAGGGAATCCTTAGATCACTTATAAGGAAATTACAAAAAAATTTAACAAGAGTAAATATACTTAGTTCGTGTAATAGCTACCCTAAATTTTTAGGCTGAGTTATTTATTATATTTCTTGTTTGAGATCCTAATAATCTTGATATGAAAAAAAAAGAACTTTTGAATGTAACTTTAAATGAAATAACATCTGACCCACTGCTTTCGTAGTCATTCTCACATGTAGTAAGTTAGGACACAGAGCCTTATCTCAAGTAAGGCAGGGCTCTTTATAAATCTTAAGTGTTTTAGTTCTAAAGATGATCTTTGTTTTTAAATATCAGTTTAAAAAGTTAACATTAATTGTTTGAGGTCACATGAACATTAGTTAACACCATATAATATAACATTTAAAACATGAATAAAATAAACGCTGAAAGTTTTATCCTTTTCATAGCTAAGGCTCTCATTAACATAAAAATACATTCAAATTGTTCCCCAATGTAAAAAGTAACATAAAAGTTTACATATCTTATTGATAAAAGGTAAATAAATGCCCAATATATTTTTTTTTTACCATACAACTTCAGAACACCAGCTTCACATAATGCTCTTTTAAAGTTTCTACCTTAGAGACTTGTATTCCTGGAAGATATGAGCACATTAATAGCATCACAATTGCATTGATGTTTCTACATTAACCAAGTTTAGCTTTTAAAGAAATGGCAGTACAGTGCTCTAAAATAACAGATCGTATTTAATAAGTTGTTTAATATTTATGGTTGCTTGCTCTAGAAAAATAAAACTTAATAAACACAATGTTATTGGTAAACGTATGTTTTAAGAAATTTTTGTGTCTTTTACACATGACTGATTTTTACAATCTTATACAGACTTTAGAACAAACTTATACAGACCTTAGTAAATCAATAACATATCTAACAAGAATACTCATGAATGAGTAATCAAATATCAAATTTAATTTATTTATTTATCAAAATATTAGACAAAAGTATTGAACAGTGTAGACCATTTTTTTGTTGAAGGAAAAGTCCTAGAACCAAGGCATATTAGACCTTTTGTCGACATTAATATTTTATTAGATTTTTGAACACCTAGAAAAACATGTAAGCTTAAATTTAAAGACATTTATTTTTATCTGTTTATCCAATTTAAAGTGAACCATTTAAATCACGTAAATTAAAGATCTTTGGAACCGCTTTTTAAAATTTGTTTTTGTGAGTGCTCCTTTTTTTATGAGCGCTCCTTATGTATGTTAATTTGTATATAATATACATGATATACGGACATATGTATATATACACATACAACACATAACAAGAGTGTGCACACATAATTATAGTAAAGGCCTTGTAGCTTTTCGCAGGTGAAATCTCCATTGCAATGTTTCAAAAACTCCACTGTTGGTCAAAGATAGAACTGATCAGAAAAACATTAACCTAGGTCTGTAGGATCAAAATCATGAGTTAAAAACAATACAGAATCTAAGGAAAAAAATAAGAGTCCTAGAAAAAGTGACTTGGCAGTTATTAGTAAATACCATACAATGTAATTTTTCTCCCCCCCCCTTAGGCCTCAGATCAGTCTCCTACTGAGCTAGTAGGCTTCTTTCATTTGCATTTCAACATAAGGCCTGGCTGAGGTCTGGAAGGAGCAGGGAAAAACTGCTATTCTGAGCAGACACCTCAGGCCTAAGGCATTTTAACCATAATTTTCAGGTTTGGATGTTGAAAATTATGGTACAATTTTAAGTTACAATTCACAAAATTTTATATCTTTACATCTTGTTCTGTCAACAGATACCATACTATGATTTACTATCCTTTTCCAAATTAATGCACTGGTACACACTGTGATATTTTCCCAGTCTACCCAATTCAAAACTGGTGAAAAATAAGACTGAATGTTTGGGAAGTTACTTGCCAACTTGGAAATAGAGTTCTTTAGTTTTCCATGCTAAGTATTTAAGTTCTCTTGCATGAATTATCTAAAATCATAAACTAAACAATTATATGAACCAGACTTTTAACTGCAAGATTGTACAATGCTTCAAAAACCCATTCAGATACCAGATTGTTACAATAAAACGTCATCATTTAGACACACATTGAGCTAAGATCATTCCCAAGAAACAATTTATAATATGAACACATTATTGCACATGTCTTTAAGGGCCAGAAACAAAGACACAAGACAGACAGAAAGGAGCTCCAGACTATGGCTGACAGACAGAAGCCTTTAAAACATAACAGATAAGAGAAAAATCTCCTACACCTGTAGCACGATAGATGTCCCCACAAGGGGAACAGATGTTTTCAAAGAGGAGCAACCTGAAATGTGAAATCAAGGGTCTCCATGGTGACTTTACTGCATTTAGTGTCCCCTTTTTCTTATTCTCTTTTTTAATAAGACAGAGGTGGCATAATTCTTACAGTGCAGGGACGGAAGGAGGGAATTCTCTGAAGCAACAGGGCTTTGGCAGCTGCTGGGAGTCCTTCAGTCCCTCCTTTTACTTACAGGATTAGCTCCTCTGGTTCAGTTCCACCCCGAGAACGCTCCGTCTCCTAATATTTCAGTAGTCAGCTCTCAAAAAGTCCCAGGGTCCGGGGGAGGGTATCAAAATTTGTAACTTAAATTTTGGTTCCTGATGTTGAAGCCAATTAATATCAATTTAATAATGAGGACAGCGTTTGAGAAAAAGAAAAAGGGAGGTTTACTGCTTTGCTTACAAAGGAGAAACACAGGGGATTCTGCCGAAAGGTTGTGACTCTCTTGATCTGGAGGGACAAGAGGTTTTAAAGGATTTTCACTTTTTCACCTAAGAGATACTCAGTTCTTAGGTCACCAGCAGGCATTGCCCTCTGCAGTGGGTGTGCTCCAGGCAACCAGCTAGGGGCTTCTCTCATCCTGCTTGACAAAGGGGGGGAAATTTCATCACAGTTCCTTAAAACACAGTCCAAAGGGGTGTCAGGCTTACTTGCTTTATTACCCATTTTCACGTCCAATATCATTATGTTTTTACCAAAGAAATCACACAACAAAACGCACAAAAACTAACAAACCAAAAACATACAGAACACAGAAAAAAACACAAAGAAACAGAAAACCGGTGAAGAAACAGAAAAAGAGAGGAGCAATACAACGTCTTGCTAAAGCTCCGGGGAAGGAGCTCCTGCGTGCCCGTTGGCACCTCTCTACCCTTTCAGAGGAATTCCCTACAGAACAGAACAGAGGACAGAATGATTATTGTTACTGTCCCGGACAGGAGTATATGTGAGCCTCCCCATGCCACCTCTCTGTCATCAGAAGAGATGTCCCTTTACCGGATATCAGATGTTATCAAGATACCACTTACCTATGGAGGCCTCCTCCACCAGGTGCTTGCTAATAGTTATAGTGCGATGGTTCACTGCAGTGCTCCCCGGACTGAAGGCTCACTCCAAGGCCTTTGAACTTGGCTCTCCAGCCCGGAGCCTTGGAGGAAAGGCCAGCTTCAGAATTTCCAGGAGTCTGGTCTTGTGATCTGGTCGGGTCATCTCACTGGGGAACTCTAAAATATTAGACCAGGATGCAAGAAAAGACCACTGACTCCAATTAAAATCAAATTAAAGCAAGCTTATTATTTCATCCGGGTGGGCTGCCTCTCCCTCTCAAACAGCGGAAACAAGACAGCATCCCCACATTTCCTACAGCCCAGCTTTATACCCCAGAAAGTTACACAAAAGGGGAGTTACAGAAAACAGAACTTTGACAAGCATCACACTAATTATAGGTTACATTTTTTATTTGCTGGCCCCAGCATCAAAAATTATGAGGACCATTAGAGCCTAGAGAGGGTCTTTGGCCAGGGAAGGCCAACATTTATGAGGTGTCACTAAAGTTTCAGAGAGGGCTGCAATCTGGTCAGAAAGCCAGATATGGGTGAGTTCAAGGCATGGGCAGGAATTCCAAGTAGGTTTGGAATTTGCACTAATTTATAGTAAAGAAAAAATTATCTTCTCATGGCTGTGTGGCAAGATGACTCCCAATTTTATTGAAAGATCAGGTTGGGAGATCAACCCTGTCCTTTACTTTTGGAAACTCCTCTACCACATCCATGTTTGTGAACTCCTGAGCATTTTCTATCCCAGATATGTATTCACATATATTTTAACTCTACTCCTCTAATTGTGTCTTACTTGGGGCGAAGGTAATGTCAAGGCATTGTTCTGGATGAGAGTGGGAAGATTATTGTATACCATATATATGCATACTCATTGGATTCATTTTTCAATTTTCCATTCAAAATACTATATCCCTCACAATAACCCATACTCTATGAGACTCTAACAACTAATACTAATATGATGGAGAAAAATAACCGAAACAAAATTGAAATACAAGCAGTTCAGAGGAGACATGGTGTATATTGGACTTGCCTTTTGCAAGATAAATGGTAGGTGTTATTAATCTAGTCAATTTTTAATTGAAATAGTTCTCCATGTGTTTTTAAAGTTAAAAAATATGTGTATTCCTGTCTCCCTTTCTCTGTAGCCTATTCAGCACGTGTATTTTTATATGCACATATAGAATCCTACGTGATATCACAAGTAAATTTTTGTGAGGTGCCTGACTTGGCAGTTACAAATTGTGAGAAGAGATTACTCCTCCTAAAAGCTGTTGGAACTGAAATTTCAAGCTATCGGTGAGCTTCCTAGTAGAACAACATTATACATAAATCCATGTTCAGTGAAATGAATGTTTTTGGATCTGTGGATGATATATATTTCATGGTGAATTTTGTTTGGCATATGAATTGGTATGTTTATTGTCTGTGGTTGTTTGTGTGTGTGTGTGTGTGTGTGTGTGTGTGTGTGTGTGTGTTTGTGTGTGTGTGTGTATATATATATATATATATATATATATATATATATATATATACACCCACACACACTCTCCAGAATTTTCATTATATGAAATGTATGTGTCTTATATACACTCCCTAAATTCATTCATGTTCATGTATGTGGATTAATAATCAACTTTTCACAACATTATTCTCAGAAATATTCATTCACCTGAAATATATATTTGTTTCCTAGTACTGAAAACTAACTTCAGTGAAAGGTACATACAAATCCTAATATTTCTACAGTTACTGACCCAGTTTAACATCAATGCAAGTAGATTCCTATGGGACATGATGCATCTTTTGATGTTCATTTTTATTCAACAGGGGTACCTTACTATTTTTCAGTTTTTGCACATCATAGGATACATATTTCATCCACTAGTTAGAAAATTATAGGCATTTGTTTCACTTTTAATCACTTTCTTCTCCAGAACACATGTATTTCTCTATGTTTCTTGACTGGTCTTTTAATGAGACTTCTTTCCAAATACATTATAATCGATTTCCATAATCATTTTGAAACAAATCTCACACACCTTTCATGATAAACCATAACCCTAAGATGACCATTAGATATATAACTGGTTGGAATGAATGATTGTATATCAATATAACATTTCTGATATATTTTCAGATATCTATTCAATCCATTATTTAAAGTGGATCCAGTTATATTGTTTATTCACAGAATGGTGTATTCTTGCATTATCTCTGTATTCATAGACACAGGGTACGCCTATTTGTACCCCCATACTAATTTATACGTCTTCAAAATATTGCTCCCTGAAATGGTGGAAGAAATACTCATGTCACCAGATCTGCATATACATTTTATCACAGAAATATTCTGGACACAAAAAGCAAAGGTAACATGTACAATTGTATCAAAGCCTAAATGGGAAGTGAACATGGATTACTAAAATCATCCATGTCCATGTTGCCTAATGTTCTCAAATGTCAATTCTATTTGTGACTACATATTTGTTTCCTCTTAAGATTATAAATTCAAGATCCAGTCTGTTGAAAATGTGTAATCCTATCACTCACTTTATACTTTACTTGATTTCCTAATGTCTTTATTGATATGTGCTTTCATACATGTTTTCCCCAGTTCATTATTGCGACTGACTCTTCACATGTGCTGACATTCACCTTCACTCTCTACCCGAAACCCTATTGTTAAGAACTTTTGGTCCAAATCCTATACTCACTTTTCTTCTTAGCCTACCGAATACCTTCCAAATCCTTTTGACTATTGCTTTTTGACTGGATGTTCTGTTCAACATTCAATCATCCAAGTTACAAGGTCCTATGCCATTGTATATTGATTTATCTGAGACAACTGTGCAGGACATAATTCAAAGCTAAGTATCCCACTCAAGGGCCCAATGCCGTTCTGGGCTTCAAATCTTACCAAATTTCTGCTTTCATACTTATATTTCACCTATATACTCTTGTAAATATCGCAGGTTGCCAATACCATTATTCATCCCGCAGAATGATTCCTAACCAAAATCGATGCTATTATTGAACCTAACCATACACTCTTCCCTTAATATAACTTACAGAAGAGCAGGGACAGAGTTCGTCTTACAATATAGTAATGTAGCTGATCTTTCAACGGCTGAGAAACTCAACGATCCATGAAGAAATGATCCTTAGAGAAGATGTAGGCAGCTATGTAGGACCTGAGAGAGCAATAGTCATCTTCCACAGCAAACAACCAGGTCAGGATGAATTGATGTGTCTGAATCAGTCTCTCTCTTCTTATTGTAGAGAAGATGGACCAAACAAGGCCTGTTGTCGCGACCCCTTGCGCGCAAGGAAGACGCAACTCAGGAATCTTCTTTCAGCAGTTTATTCAGGCCCTTGATATTTCTTCTAATTCCCCGTCGGATGCCCCTCCCAGCCTTAATAAAGCATCACAAGCCCCAATGCGAAGCTGCCACGTGGAACTTTCTCACAGGGTGCTGAGAAACCATGCACCAACTCTCCCAAACAAGGAGTTGTTTATTACAGACCACAGTGGAGCCAGCGCCATCTTGCAATGGCGACCATAATCTGCAGAAACGGCTCACCACAGTTCCCCCCTTCTGTTTTCTGAAAACAATACAGGCGAGAGTAGAGGTCCTATCCCACTGTGCAGAAGTGGCTGCATAGTATGGCTCAGTCCTAAGGAGGGCCCTTCCCCAGATCTGAAGCCATATCAGCCGACGCCTTTTTTCGTGGGGCGGGGCGTGGACATCAAACCCGCATGCAATAGGACATGCTCTCCTTGAGGTCCACTTCAAGGATCACTCAAGTGCAGTGCCTTGCCTCGCATCCTGTATCGTGACAAAGGTGGACGAAGGGGGACAGCTAAGGCTGAACTGTGGCTGTACACAACGACAAACGAGTTGACAGCACCCCGAAACAAAGGCACGGACTTTAAGGCGATAGAGAAGCATTAGTGTGGAAACCCACCTGCGTGCAATGGCAGCAAGACCGGCAGAGTGCAAGGGCTTTCCAACACTAAGAGAATAACGAGGAAAGACATGCCGATCCCAGTGCAATGTTATAATAACTTGGGGTGCAATGGCCTTGTCAAAGATTTACTGTTTAAGATGCGCAAGCCAAACTTGAGGTGAATTGCCATTTTCTAAAGCTGCAAGAGCTTGGATGATCATAGCCTTATCGTGAGCATTGCGGGCCTTGAGGCGACAGAGAAACCACAAACAGAGAAACATACCGAAGCAACACATTGCACCAAAAATGCCTACCCCCACCCACTCTGTAAAAAAGGAAAAGGCAGAAGATATCCAATCGGTGAATTGACCCAAAGTCACGGGATCAACACGGGTGCTATTCAAGACAGCTATCTGGGTTAGTTGAGACTGGATCATGTCTTCCGCTTCCATGGACCAATTTCCAGCCAAATATTCGCCAATGGTGCGGGAAGCATTCCTGGAATCATTAAATCTGACAGAGGTTATGCATAATTGTGCATGTTGGTCAACACAACCCAAAAGCACTAAGTCAGCAAATTCTTCTACCTGAGCTTAGAGTAAATCTATTCTTTAGTTGGCAGCTAAAATCCCTGACAAAATATGTTGATTAATTGTATTTTGGGATTCAAGTATGGTGGAAGTTTGTTGGACAACTTGATTAATAGTGGCAGCAGTTTGTACTTGATTGGCCATAGCCACTCCGGCCGTAACCGCTGCAGCAGCAGATACCGCCACGGCTGTCACTATAGCCACTGTGATTCCAAAATCTCTGCGGACTCTAAGTAGCTCAACAATAGGGAATTTATCAGGATCCGCAGTGACAGGGATTGGGACAAAAGTTGGAATCTTCATAAACACTGCTACAGTCCAGGAACCATTCCAACACTCAGATAAGAGACAGGTAGTATGAGAACAATCCAGCATCCCCGATGAGGTGGCCTTAGCCAAAAGGAATAAGAAGGGGGATTGGACACAGACCATTGCAGGAGGCAATGTGGCATTATACAACAGAGAGTTGAATGAAACAGATGTAAGTCTATTACCTTGTTCACTTTCCCTAACAGTACCAGAAATATTAGCCAGCCAACTTTTGGCTCCTACCAACTGAGCCAGTGCAGAAATATCGGCTGAAGCCCCCTTTTCATTGGAAATCAGCCATTAAAACCAGGACCAACCTACTCCTGTAGAGGAGCTGGCACTATTGTTAAAGTTATAAACATACCTATCAAGAGAGGGGGAAAGGGAGAAACCTTTAGCAACTTGATGTTTCTCCCAAGAATGATCCTGACAAGGCGTAAATATTGGGGGGAACCAAGATTAGGGGAACAGTAAGGAGAGGCCTTGAAATGAGTGGCATTATAAATACTACTAGAAAAAGGAGGCACTGGGATTAGTACCTCGCAGATAATAGCCAAGGTAGTTATGTTAAGAGCAGAGCTGTTGTTTGCAGGGGTCTCTGAGCCTGATTGATTCCCCGAAGCTACCTTGCTCAATACAGCACTGATAATGCTTCCTGAGACCTGATAGGACCACAATGGGTCCTCCCAGTTAGTCAAATTTTTGGTCTTAAGGCTAATGCAATTAGCGTTTCTAAGGCTGAAACAAAAAACTCCTGTGAGATTAACTTGAGATTGATTAAAAATTCTCTCCATGTCCCCTCTAGGAGAGGCACAGGGAGCAGACATCTCACATGAGGTAGAAAAAAGAGTGGGGAGGACACTAGAATTACCATGAACCGGCATCGGCATTGGCCATGCCCGTGCCACTGCCCACCACCGCATTGGTGTCACCTGTGCCATCGGCACCAGCACCAGAGCCAGAGCACTTAGTAGAATGAAGATCCTCATCACAGGATTGTTGTGGTATCTCTTGTTGCTGGTCAGTTGATGTCGAGACTCTTCTTGTCAAGCGTTCAGGGACCCACAATGGTTCCGTACGATCCTGGGGAAAAACACATACAGATCCTCGTGCCCATGTCAGCACGGGGTCAGGGCCGTTCCATTGGCCCGTAAGAACATCCTTCCACTTAACATAGCCAATCACAGAGGGCTGAGGGGACACATGTCTATCGGCCGCAGAGCGACCATGAATATCCAAATTCGAAAAATTAATGGTAAAGAGAGCTAAGGACAGTCGTTCTTTAGGAGTGTGTTCAGTTCCTATTCCCCCTTTTTGTTTTTGTAAAGTTTCCTTTAAGGTGCGATGAGCATGCTCAACAATGCCTTGTCCTTGAGGATTATAAGGCAAACCATGAGTAAGTTGCACTCCCATAGTAGAACAAAAAACTGTAAATTGTCTGCCAGTATAAGCAGGTCCATTATCAGTCTTAAGGGATGCAGGTGCACCCCATGCTGCCCATGCCTCTAAACAGTGAGTAATGACATTACGTGCCTTTTCTCCTGATAAAGCAGAAGCATGGATAATTCCAGAGCACGTATCAATGGAAACATGCACATACTTAAGGTTACCAAAGTCAGGTATATGTGTCACATCCATTTGCCAAACAATCAATGGCTTTAATCCCCGTGGGTTTACTCCATAATTAGGGGGATGAAGAAATGTGACACAATGGGGACATTGCAATACTATCTGCCGAGCATCCGCTCTTGAAATGGAAAAACGCCTGCGCAGCATTAGTGCATTAACATGGAAGTTTTGGTGAAGCAACTTAGCCCTCTCTAAGGAGGAAGCCAAGCATATCAATTGGCCTCTAGTGGCTAAGTCCGCACAGGCATTACCTTGGGATAATGGACCAGGAAGAGAGGTGTGAGCCCTGATGTGCATTGGATAAAAAGAAGCAGTGCGGTTAGAGATAAGCTGTTGAAGCTGAGTAAAGTAAACAGACACATTGTGGGCATCACTAATAGTTCCCACGGTCTCCAGGACTTTTAGTGCTTGTACCACATAGCTGGAGTCCGAAATAAGATTAAAAGGAAAAGAACACTGTTTAAAAACTTCAATAACAATTTGTAGTTCTACCCATTGTGGATTTCCAGGAGCAAATTGATGCTGGATAGGGGGAGAGTCATTAATTACATAAGCTCCCATTCCAGACTTGGAACCATCAGTAAAAATGTTAACAGCCCCCGGAATTGGACTGGATGAAGTTACCTTAGGGAAAATGATGGGATGTTCTTTAACAAAATGGAGTAATAGATGAGAAGGGTAGTGATTATCAATACCCCCTTGAAATGAGCAACACAGAATAGCCCAGTTGTCTAGAGTAGCACATAAAACATTAAGTTGAGCTTTAGTGTAGGGTATGATAAGAGAAGAAGGTGATTGGCCGAAAAATTGAATGCTTTGTTGAATCCCTTTAAGTGCCAATGCTGCAACAGCATCAGGATAATATTCTAAGGATTTTCCTGGGGATACATGTGGGTGGATCCATAGTAAAGGCCCATCTTGCCACAGTACTCCAGTAGGCTGCCGCATAGTGGCAAGCACACATAACTGGAAAGGTTTATCACTCTGGAGCCTGCATAGAGTGGCATGCTGTATAGCTTGATCTACTTTTATAAGGGCCGCTCTAGCCTCAGTAGTGAGGCTACGAGGGGAAGCAAGATCTGGATCACCCTTAAGAGTAGCATACAAAGGCTGGAGCACAATATTAGGAATATGTAAATATCCTCTTATCCAATTAATATCTCCCAGCAATTTTTGAAAATCATTTAGAGTTTGGAGATCTTGAGTCCTGATGGTAATTTTTTGTGGTTTTAATTTGTCATACCCAATTGTCGCTCCCAAAAACCTGATAGAATCCCCCGTTTGAACCTTTTCAGGTGCGATGTGCAGTCCATGTTGAGCCAAAAGCATCTCGAGTTCTTTATAAGCCTCATAAACTGTCTGTTCTAATTTTGCGGCCAATAACACATCATCCATATAGTGAATGATCTTGGTGGAGGAATACTTACATCTGAGAGGTGCGAGTGCCTTCCCCACATACATCTGGCACATCGTGGGACTGTTAGCCATCCCCTGTGGCAACACCACCCACTCAAACCTTTGATCTGGTTCTTCGTGATTACACGAGGGAAGGGTGAAAGCAAAACGTTGTGAATCTTTAGGATGCAAAGGAATGGAAAAGAAACAGTCTTTAATGTCAATAACAATTATATGCCAGCCTTGAGGAACAGAGGAGAGCAGAGGCAGCCCTCTTTGAATGGGCCCCATAAGCTGCATCTGAGCATTAACTGCTCGTAGATCATGCAGTAGGCGCCACTTCCCTGATTTTTTCTTAATGACAAATATGGGAGTATTCCATGGAGAGGTAGAAGGTTGGATGTGACCCAAATCAAGTTTTCTTTGACTAGATCATGGGCTGCTGCCAGTTTAACCGAGAGAAGAGGCCACTGAGGCACCCAAACAGGCTCCTCGGTGAGCCATGTTATAGGTATTTGAGCCCCAGTGGCCCCTAGGAAAAACCCAGACCAAACCTGTTAAGCTTTTGATGACCTTGCACAGGATGCTTACATCCCTGTAGGTGCCTTCCTAGTCCTAGACCTGGCCTATACCCCATATTTTGCATGATATGTTGAGACACTGGGGAATAGTCATTACTAAGAGTGAACCCCATGTCTTTCATCAGATCACGGCCCCATAAAGAAATGGGTAAATCAAGTACATAAGGCTGAAAGGTACCATCATGTCCTTCCGAGTCCTTCCAAGATAGATGTCTACAGCTGATTTGAGGTGCTTGGGCATATCCAAGTCCTCTTAAGGATTGATCAGAAGCCTGCACTGGCCATCCCCTAGACCAGTCCTTAAGGGCTATGATACTACGATCTGCTCCTGTGTCCAGCAATCCCACAATAGATTTACCTTCTATGCTTAATTCCAAAGTGGGGCGATTGCTCATATCCAGTGACAAATAGGCACAATTTCCTCCGGTGGTACCAATCTGATTTCCTGTCCGTGACCTTGAGTCAGCAGGGAAGTGATTATGCAAACTAGGCAAAATTAGCAATTGAGCAATCCGATCCCCTGGGGAGATAGACACAATGCCCCTTGGAGCTTCCATCATAACTTTTACTGCCCCTACAGTATCAGGGTTTATAACTCCGGGGAAAACATAAAGACCTTGTAGGATAGAGGATGCACGTCCAATTAACAAACCTACAGTGCCAGGGGGTAAAGGCCCTTTGAACTCAGTTTCCACCAATTGGATTCCCATCTTAGGTATTAATACGAGTCTGGAGGTGGAACAGAGGTCCAATCCCGCGGCACCTGTAGTGGCTCTCCGCATCTCGTGGGATGGCGCAGAGAAGGCCATGTCTCGGGTTCGGGTGTGACATTCTCCATTGCCCCATATATTCGTGGGCCCTGGGGTCGGGGGCCCCTTCGGCCGTTTTTTGGCCCAGCTGAAATAGGCTGTCCATGGATGTCCCTCACTGATCTACACTCTCTTGCCCAATGCTTCCCCTTTTTGCATTTTGGACACAGCCCCGGTTGACGAGGGCTATTAGAAGGGCCACCGCGAGGAGGTCCAGTAAAATTGCATTTTTTGGGACAGTCACGTTTGAAATGGCCGGATTGACCACAATGGAAGCATGTTCCGGCACCAGGACCGCCCCCTTTTGCAATCCGAAGGACAGCAGCTGCAAGACCTGCATTAGTTAAAGGTTCTCCAAGCTCTCTACACACTTTCATCCAAGCTTCTATGCCCTTGTTTTTATAAGGAGCGATTGCTGCTTTACATTCTTTGGTGCATTGCTCAAAAACAAGTTGTTTAATCAAGGGCATTGCTCTATCAGGGTCACCAAAGATTTTTCCTGCGGCATCCACCATCCTAGCAACAAAGTCCGAGAAAGGTTCTGTGGGGCCTTGCATGATTTTTGTTAAATTGCCAGACACTTCTCCTCTATTTGGGAGTGATTTCCATGCACGGATACAAATGTTATTGATCTGTTCATATACCTCAGGGGGTATCCTGTTTGTTGATTAGCAAATCTGCCTTGTCCCAAAAGCATTTCCTTGTCCCAATGGGGGTGTCCGGCCGCATAGTTTTGGGCAGCCTGCTCTACAGCGCCCTCTAGCACAAAGGCTCTCCAGTCCAAATATTTGCCTGGAGAAACACAAGCCCGAACAAGGCTAGCCCAATCAGAGGGAGTCATACAGTATCTAGACAGACTCTCCACCTGAGTTAATGTGAAGGCGGCATCCACCCCATAAGTGCACACAGACTCTGCCAGGGTCTTCACAATTTTGAAATCTAAAGGCTCATGGAATCTTCCCCTATTGTCATCCTGGAAAACTGGATAAGCAAGACCCATCTCAGCGTTAACAGCCCTCCATGCTTGGGCATGGAAAGCTCTTCTCGAAACACCCTCACCGTATGGCGGCGGGTCCGGAGGATCATTCTTCTTGAGCTCCTGTTTATTTTTGTTCCCTTCTCCCATAGTTAAACTCCCTAGCTGCCGAGACAGTCTCCCGAGCTCCTCCTTCTCACCCTCCTCCTCTTCTGACCCACTTTTGCATGGGAGTGTGCGCAGTGTACTGAGATATGGATACAAGCATTTCCTCCCCCGTTTCTCGCTCTGCACATTCCCTTCCTCCTGAAATATTTCACTCCATGCCAGAGACAATCGCCTCCTCCCCTGTTTCTCGCTCTGCACATTCCCTTCCTCCTGAAATATTTCACTCCGTGCCAGAGACAATCGCCTCCTCCCCTGTTTCTTGCTCCGCACACTGCCATCCTCCTGAAATACGTCACTGCCTGCCGGAGATAATTGTTTCCTCCCCTGTTTCTCGCTTCGCACACTCCCACCCTCCTGAAATACCTCACTGCCTGCCATTTCTGATCTTTCTTCATGTAATTGCTCTAAAACTTCTTGTCCTTTAGTAAGTGCTTCCTGACATCTGCCATCTGCGAGGCAACTACGGATCATCTTCCAAAGGGCTATCACCCCACCCTCTAATATGCCCTGCTCAGAAGCAAAGTCAAGATCTGTGCCTAACTTATCCCAGCTAGGTATAGTGAGGCTGCCAGAAAATGCGAACCACGGGGCAACAATATCTGTCTTCTGTAAAAATCTCTGTAAAGTACTACGTTTCACTTTTAGACCCTTGGAACGTAACAGGTTATCTAGGGCCAGGAGAAGCGGACTTGAAGATACGGCACCCATGACACAACAAAAGACACACAACAAACAAAAGTGAAAGTAAGAGCGAAAGTACACAGTGCAGCTGCAATAAGATTTAATGCTCTCTCTGGCTTTACAGAGGAGCTGCCGCTTTGATAGCAGGTCCTAATTACCTAGGACTAATCTCTGCTTTGACCACGGGTCCCAATTAATCTGGGACTAATCTCCGCTTTGACCGCGGGTCCCATTTAATCTGGGACTAATCTCCACTTTGACCGCGGGTCCCACTTACCTAGGACTGATCTCCGCTTTGATAGCGGGTCCTACTTATCTAGGACTGATCTCCGCTTTGACCGTGGGTCCTACTTACCTGGGACTAATTGGTGCACCATCCCTGACTGCTGAAAGTTCTGGTTCCCGGGTTTTCAGCATCACTTGTCGCGACCCCTTGCCCGCAAGGAAGACGCAACTCAGGAATCTTCTTTCAGCAGTTTATTCAGGCCCTTGATATTTCTTCTAATTCCCCGTCGGATGCCCCTCCCAGCCTTAATAAAGCATCCCAAGCCCCAATGCGAAGCTGCCACGTGGAACTTTCTCACAGGGTGCTGAGAAACCATGCACCAACTCTCCCAAACAAGGAGTTGTTTATTACAGACCACAGTGGAGCCAGCGCCATCTTGCAATGGCGACCATAATCTGCAGAAACGGCTCACCACAGCCTGTGTGGAGAGCAGTTCCCGGGTGCCTATGGTCGATATACAATTCTAACTTCTGAATGTGTCACAGGATGTAGGGGTAACCTCCATCTCATGGGAACCTTCGAAGCATCTGTTAGAACAAAGTGGTTACCAAGGCAGTGACCTCATTCAGTTCTTGAAGGAATTGACCTACCTCACTTCTTTGTTGATGCAATTTGCTGAACTCGGGATCCAGGAAGCCAAGCACCCAGAGCCAGTCCCAGTCCCAGTCCCATTGGGTTCACTTGTTTGGATTTACCAAAGACAGAGTCAGTCTTTCTTGGTAAATACTGATCTGTGGATGGTTAAATGCCAGGAAAGCTCTGAAGAGGGGCCTTCCTGAGAAAGCAGATAGTGACTCCCTGATGGCTCCTGACAACTTTACAGAGTTGGTAATGAAGACCAGATCTGAGACAGGACAGGCAATTTCGTGGGAACATAGTATGGCCAATCAGTCTGAGGACACTCTGGATAGTCACAGACCTACTTGGGTAAAGGAGGTGCCTTTGTGGGTGTGCATGTGAGTTTGGTTTTGTCTCATGTAATGAGAATAGGTAGGAAAGGCAGTTTGTTTGGTTTGGAGTGGACTGTTTTTAATAAGTCATTTGACATGGCGAGTGTTTCTTTGTTTGTGTATCCCACTGTATCCGTGGTTGTAGACCTTTGAAAAGCGAATGCATCAATGGTTGTGTCCTGTCTAATATAAAGTGTCCCAGCGTTCATCCTGCCCAATTTAAGAATGGAGAGTGGCTTGCCTATGGATGGGCAATACCTACTATCTTTCTAAGTTCCTCTTTCTTCGTGAATTCTGGCCACTCTCCTGAATAGGCTCATGGTTTTGTGTCCAATATATGTACCACCACAAGGCTCTGTGACATGGCCATGTACTGATAGCTGAAGGGAATGAGAGAATCTCAGAAAACTCAGATATCAGTGTGACCAGGAAAGTCTTAGTGGAGAAACCCTGCTTTGGGCCTTTTGCTTACTTATGTTTCTATTACCCTGAATGTCAAGAAGGTCTTTACCTCAGGCCACCCCTTTGTGAAGCCTTAAGAAAACTGTTTTCATATGGAAATGAATGGGCATCACCTGTGGCTCTTTGCTTAATTGCTTTGGAATGGGATGTGCTTGAATCAGCCTCTTGTCCTTGTGTGAGGTTGTGGCTTAAATTCTCAGCACCTGATAGATCTAAATAAAAATCCCCTGTGCTTCCAAACCAAAATGGCCAAAAGAGCAGTCATTGTGGATAAATTTTTTTGCCTTCTTAGGTTGGGTTCCTGACCTACATCAAGTGAGAATAGGGATCCTTTGGGTCAAATGCGTTCTTCAAATCCCTGCAGAGGCTATCCCATAGGTGCTTGGGTTTTCTCATGACTCCAAATCACATAAAGAATCTATACCTGACAGCTAGTAGGCCTCAAATTGGAAAAGCGGAACACTTTACCAGCAGGAATATTTGATCACTCCTGGTTCAAAGGAAGAGTACCCAGGCCACCATGATTTTAGGCAAATGAGGGGCAAGTGAGCTTATTTTGGACACTTTCTTGGCCTTGCCTCTCATAGAAACCTCCAGCCACATGGTATGATGAGTGTCTATATGGAAGAAGATGAGTGTCATGTGGGAGTGTTTTGGATTTAAGCGAAGAAAGAGAGAACTGAAATTACTGACATATGGGATCAAAAAGGCAATATAACAACAGATGCTACAGAAATAAAGAATACAATTAGAAATTATTTTGAAAACCTATATTCCAATAGAATAGAAAATAGTGAAGACATTGATAAATTTCTTAAGTCATATGATTTGCACAAACTGAGTCAGGAGGATACACACAATTTAAACAGACCAATATCAATGGATAAAATAGAAGAAGCAATCAAAAGACTACCAACCAAGAAAAGTCCAGGTTCAGATGGGTATACTGCGGAGTTTTACAAGACCTTTAAAAAAGAATTAATACCAATAATTTTCAAGATATTTCAGGAAATAGAAAAAGAGGGAGCTCTGCCAAATTCATTCTATGAGGCCAAGAACACTCTGATTCCGAAACCAGACAAAGACACCTCAAAGAAAGAAAACTACAGACCAATATCTCTGATGAACCTAGATGCAAAAAACCTCAATTAAATTCTGGCGAATTGGATACAAAGGCACATCAAAAAAATTGTGCATCATGATCAGGTAGGATTCATCCCTGAGATGCAAGGACGGTTCAATATACAGAAATCAATAAATGTTATTCACAACATAAATATACTTAAAGATAAGAAGCATATGATCATCTAGATAGATGCAGAAAAATCATTCGACAAAGTAGAGCATCCCTTTATGTTCAAAACATTAGAAAAACCAGGGATAACAGGAACTTACCTCGACACTGTAAAAGCTATCTATGCTAACCCTCAGGCTAGTATCATTCTGAATGGAGAAAAATTGAAGGCATTCCCTCTAAAATCTGGAACAAGACAGGGATGTCCTCTATCACCACTTCTATTCAATATAGTTTTCGAAACTGGCCAGAGTAATTAGACAGACGAAAGAAATTAAAGGCATAAAAATAGAAAAAGAAGAACTTAAAATATCACTATTTGCAGATGACATTATTCTTTATATAGAAAACCCAAAAGGGTCTACAAAAAAAACTACTAGAACTAATAAATGAATTCAGCAATGTGGCAGCATATAAAATCAACATGCATAAATCAAAAGCATTTCTGTATATCAGCGACAAAACTTCTGAAACAGAAATGAGGAAAAACACTCCATTCACATATCCTCAAAAAAAAAAATCTTGGTAATCAACCTAACAAAAGAGGTGAAAGATTTATACAATGCAAACTACAGAATCCTAAAAAGAGAAGTAGAATAAGATCTTAGAAGATGGAAAATATACCCTGTTTATGCATAGGCAGAACTAACATCATCAAAATGGTGATATTACCAAAAGTTCTCTATAGGTTTAACGCAATGCCAATCAAAATCCCAAGGGCATTTCTTGTAGAAATAGAAAAAGCAATCATGAAATTCATATGCAAAAATAAAAGACCCAGAATAGCAAAAGCATTTCTAAGCAGGAAGTGTGAATCAGGCGGTATAGCGATACCAGATTTCAAACTATATTACAGAGCAATAGTAAAAAAAAAAAAAAACAGCATGGTACTGGTACCAAAACAGGCAGGTGGATCAATGGTACAGAATGGAGGACACAGAGACTAATCCAAAAAGCTACAACTGTCTTATATTTGATAAAGGAGCTAAAAGCATGCAATGGAGGAAGGATAGCATCTTCAACAAATGGTGCTGGGAAAACTGGAAATCCATATGTAACAAAATGAAACTGAATCCCTTTCTCTCGCCATGGACAAAAGTTATATCAAAATGGATCAAGGAGCTTTATATCAAATCAGAGACATGGCGTCTGATAGAAGAAAAATTGGCTACGATCTACATACTGTGGTGTTGGGCTCCAAATTCCTCAAAAGGACACCCATAGCACAAGAGTTAATAACTAGAATCAACAAATGGGACTTACTCAAACTAAAAAGGTTTTTCGCAGCAAGAGAAACAATAAGAGAGGTAAATAGGGAGCCTACATCCTGGAAACAAATCTTTATTCCTCACACTTCAGATAGAGCCCTAATATCAAGAATATACAAAGAACTCAAAAAATTAGACAATAAGATAACAAATAACCCAATCAACAAATGGGCTAAGGATCTGAACAGACACTTCTCAGAGGAGGACATACAATCAATCAACAAGTACATGAAAAAATACTCACCATCTCCAGCAATCAGAGAAATGCAAATCAAAACCACCCTAAGATACCATCTCACTCCAGTAAGATTGGCAGTATTTATGAAGCCAAACAAACACAAGTGCTGGGGAGGATGTGGGGAAAGAGGTACACTTGTACATTACTGGTGGGACTGCAAATTGGTGTAGCCAATTTGGAAAGCAGTATGGAGATTTCTTGGAAAGCTGGGAATGGAACCACCATTTGACCCAGCTATTCCCTTTCTCATTCTATTCCCTAAAGACCTAAAAAGAGCATGCTACAGGGAAACTGCTACATCGATGTTCATAGCACCACAATTCACAATAGCAAGACGGTGGAACCAACCTAGATGCCCTTCAATAGATGAATGGATAAAAAAAAAAGTGGCATTTATTCACAACGGAGTATTACTCTGCATTAAAAAATGACAAAATCATAGAATTTGCAGGGAAATGGATGGCATTAGAGGAGATTATGCTAAGTGAAGCTAGCCAAACCCTAGCAAACAAATGCCAAATGTCTTCTTTAATATAAGGAGAGTAACTAAGAACAGAGAAGGGACGAAAAGCATGAGAAGAAAATTAACATTTAACAGGGATGTGAGGTGGGAGGGAAAGTGAGAGAAAAGGGAAATTGCATGGAAATGGAAGGAGACCCTCAGGGTTTAAAAAATTACATACAAGAGGAAGTGAGGGGAAAGGGAAAAATAATACAAGGGGGAAAATTTATTAGAGTAGTGGGATTAGAGAGAGAAGAGGGGAGGAGAGGGCATGGGAGGGGGGATAGTAGAGGATAGGAAAGGCAGAAGAATACAACATACAGTAGTAAGGCAATATGTGAATCAATGGATGTGTAACTGATTTGATTCTGCAATCTGTATACAGGGTAAAAATAGGAGTTCATAACCCACTTGAATCAAAGTGTGAAACATGATACATCAAGAACTATGTAATGTTTTGAAGAATCATAAATAAAAATTAAAAAAAAAGAAAACTCACTTAGGTGAATGATGCACGCGAATCCTAATATTTCTACAGTAACTGACCCAGTTTAACATCAATGCAAGTAGATTCCTATGGGACATGACGTACATTTTGACAATCATTTTTATTCAACACTGGTACACTACTATTTCATCAGTTTATGCACATTATAGGATGTATATTTCATCCACAATTTAGCAAATTTATAGGCATTTGTTTCACTTTCAATCACTTCCTGCTTCAGAACACATGTATTCCTCCATATTTTTTGACTGGTCTTTTCATGAGACTTCTTACCAAACACAATATTTTCCATTTCCATTATCACTTTTGAAGCAAAACTCACACACACTTCATGATAAACAATAACCCTAAGATTACCATTAGATACATAACTGGTTGGAATGACTGATTTTATGTCAATTAATGATTTCTAATATACTTTCAGATATCTATTCAATCTATTATTTAAAGAGGAACCAGTTATATTATTTATTCACAGTAAGTTCTATTCATGCATTATCTCTATATTCATAGACTCAGGGTACACCACTTTGTACCCCCAATACTAATTTATATGTCTTCAAATATTGCTCCCAGTAATAGTGGAAGAAATAATCATGTCACATGATCTACATATATATTTTATCACAATAATTTTCTGGGCACAAATGCAAAGGTCACACTTATGATTGTACCAAATCCTAAATGGAAAGTGAACATGGATTACTAAAAACATCCATGTCCAGGTTGCCTAATGCTTTCAAATATCATTCCTATTGGTGACTACCTATTTTTTGTTCCTAAGATTATGTATTCAATCTCAATCCTGTTGAAAATGTCTAATCCTATCACTCACATTATAATTGCCTGATTTTGTATTGTCTCTATTGATATCTTCTTTCTTATATTTTTTCCAGTTCATCATTGTGACTGACTCTTCACATGTGCTGACATTTACATTCACTCTATAACCAAAACCCTATTGCTAAAGAACATTTGGTCCAAATTTTATACTCACTCTTCTTCCTAAACCTACCGACTATCCTATTTTGAGTGGATGTTCTCTTCTACAATCAATCATCCAAGGTCCAAGGTCCTATGCCATGGATTATCGATTTATCTGAGACAATTTTGCAGAACGTAATTAAAAGCTAAATATCCCAAACAAGGGCCTAATCCCCTTGTGGACTTCAAATCTTACCTAGATTTCTGTTTTCATACTTATATTTCAGCTGTATATTCTTGTAAATATGGCAGGTTTCCAATACCATTATTCATCCAGCAGAATGATTACTAACCCAAATCGAACATGTTATTAACCCTAACCATACACTGTTCCCTCAATTTAACTTTACAGAAGAGCAGGTACAGAGTTCATCTTACAATACAGGAATTTAGGGTATCTTCCACCTGCTGAGAACCTTTGAGGTTCCATGTAGATTTGATCCCTGAAGAAGATGTAGGCAGCAATGAAGGACCTGAGAGAGCAAAAGTCATCTTCCATGGGAAACAACCTTTTAAGGATGAAGGGTTGTGTCTGAATAAGCCTTTCTCTTCTTAATGTAGAGAAGAAGGACCAAACCAGGCCTGTGTGGAGAGATGTTCCCGCAAACTGGTGTGGCCAATTTGGAAAGCAGTATGGAGATTCTGGGGAAGGCTGGGAATGGAACAACAATTTGACCCAGCTATTGCCCTTTTTGGATTATTCCCTTAAGACCATAAAATAGTGTACTACAGGGATACTGCCACATCGATGTTCATAGCAGCACAATTCACAATTGCTATACTGTGGAACCAACACAGTTGTCCTTCAGTAGATGAATGGATAAAAAAAAAATGTGGCTTCTATACACCCTGGAGTATTACGCAGCACTAAAAAATGACAAAATCATGGAATTTGCAGGAAAATGGATGGTACTAGAGCAGATTATGCTTAGTGACGCTAGTCAATCCTAAAAAACAAATACCAAATGTCTTCTTTGATATAAGGATTGCAACTAAGAACAGAGCAGGGAGGAAGAGCAGGAAGAAAAGATTAACATTAAACAAAGATATGAGGTGGGAGGGAAAGGGAGAGAAAAGGGAAATTGCATGGTAATGGAAGGAGACCCTCATTGTTACACAAAATTACATGTAAGAGGTTGTGAGGGGAATGGGAAAATAAACAAGGAGAGAAATGAATTAGAGTAGATGGGGTAGTGAGAGAAGATGGGAGGGGAGAGGAGGGGGGATAGTAGAGTATTGGAAAGGTAGCAGGATACAAAAGTAACTAATAGGGCATTATGTAAAAATGTGGATGTGTAACCGATGTGATTCTGCAATCTGTATTTGGGGTAAAAATGGGAGTTCATAACCCACTTGAATCTAATGTATGAAATATGATATGTGAAGAGATTTGTAATGTTTTGAACAACCAATAAAAGAAAAAAAGTAGCAATATATATGCCAATCGAAATTCATCATGAAATATATATAATCCACAGATGCAAAAATATTCATTTACTGAACATGGATTTATGTATAATGTTATTCAACTTGGAAGCTCACCCATAGGTTGAATTTTCAGTTCCAACAGCGTTTAGGAGGAGTGATCTCTTCTCACAATTTGTATCTGCCAATTCAGCCACCTCACAAGTATATACGTGTGATACCAGATAGGATTTTCTATGTGCATATAAAAATACATGCACCGTATAGACTACAGAGAAAGGGAGACAGGAATTCACATATTTGTTAACTTTAAAAACACATGTAGAGTTATTTCAACAAAAAATTGACTAGATTTATAACTCCTACACTATATAATGCAAAAGGCAATTCCAACTACACAACATGCCTCCTCTGAACTGCTTGTATTTCTATTCTTTTTGGGTTATTTCTCACCATCATATTAAGATTATTAGTCAGAGTCCAGTAGGGTAGGGGTTAATGTCAGGGATTCAGTATTTCAAATGGAAAATTGGAAAATGACTCCAATGTGTATGTAAACATGTGCTACACAAAAATCTTCCCACTCACATCCAGAGAAGTGCCATGATATTACCTTTGCCCCAAGTAAGACACAATAAGAGGAGAAAAGTGTGAAAATCTGTGATTATGTATCTGAATGGAATATGCTCGGGAGTTCACAACCTTGGAGGTGGTAGAGGAGCTTCCAAAAGTAAGGGACAGGGTAAACACTCCACCAACATGGAGCTCTGCTGGCCTATGACTTCTTGGGAAACTGCCTCTGAGGTTGGACACTTGAAATATATGTTGTTGTCATGAGCTTTAGCTTCCTTTGTAGTGAGACCATCAAATCTGGGTCTGCATCTATGTGACCTGGAAGACATGGTTTCTTATATTCCAATGAACCTGAGGCAGCAGTGCTGAATTCTCTCTTTGTAGGTAAACTGTGGCCACAGGAAGCCAAGTGTCTCCTGGTGGGGACTGTGAAGACATTTGGTCATCCTTCACATTTTGTGGTGCTTCTTGCTGCTGCACTGGGAATATGGTTTTTGCTTCACAAAATACAAGGAGTTCAACTGGGACAGAGTGCTGGAGAGAGTTCTGTAACGTGTGTTGTGACTCATTTATTTGTTGGTTTTTCCTTTTTTTTTTTTTTTTTTTTTGAGGAATGACCACCAGGCGATGAATTTCCCTCTTAAAACTGCTTTCATTGTGTCCCGTAGATTCCGATATGTTGTGTCTGTGTTTTCGTTTATCTCTAAGAATTTTTTGATTTCCACCTTTATGTCTTCTGTAACCCATTGATCATTCCGTAACATATCGTTCATTTTCCATGTGATGTAGGACTTCTTCTTCCTTCTTTTATCATTGATTTACAGTTTCATTCCATTATAGTCAGAAAAAATGCATGGTATTATCTCCACCCCTTTATATTTACTGAGGGTTGCCCTATGGCATAATATATGGTCTATTTTTGAGAAGGATCCATGTGCTGCTGAAAAAAAGTATATCCATTTGATGATGGTTGGTATATTCTATATATTTCAGTTAAGTCTAGGTTATTGATTGTGATATTGAATTCTATATTTTTTTAATTCAACTTTTGTTTGAAATATCTGTCCAATGGTGAGAGAGCTGTGTTGAAGTCACCGATAATTATTGTGTTGTTGTCTATTTGATTCCAGAACTTGAGGAGAATTTGTTTTATGAAGGTCGCAGCACCATTATTTGGTTCATAAATATTGATAATTTTTATGTCTTGTTGGTGAATGATTCCTTTTAAAGTTATATAATATCCATACTTATCCCTTTTGAATAACTTAGTCTTGAAGTCGATTTTATTCTATGTGAGGATGGCCACCCCTGGTTGCTTACGAGGACCGTGTGCATGGTATATTTTTTCCCAACCTTTCACCTTCAGCCTGTGTATGCCTTTTCCATTCAGATGTGTCTCCTGGAGGCAACATATTGTTGGATTTGTTTTTATAATCCAAGTTACCAGCCTATGTCGCTTTATTGGAGAGTTCAACCATTAAGGTTTAGAGTTACTATTTATATATGGTTTGTACTGCCAGCCATTTTGATTATTTATTTTTTTTTAATTTAGTTTGTTTCTCCATGATTAGCTTTTCCCCCGCCCTCTGTTATTACTGAGGCACTTCCCAGTGATAGTTTTGGTTGTTGTTTTTCATTTCTTCCTCATGTAGTGTTTTGCTCAAGACACTTTGCAATGCTGGTTTTCTGGCTGCAAATTCTTTTAGCTTTTGTTAATTATGAAATATTTTTATTTTGTTGTTGTACCTGAAGCTTAATTTTGCTGGATACAGAATTATTGGTTGGCATCCATTGTCTTTCAGTATTTGAAATACATTGTTCCAGGATCTTCTCGCTTTTAGCGTCTGTGATGAAAAATCTGTTGTTAACCTTATTGGTTTACCCCTGAATGTCATCTGCCTCCTTTCTCATGTACCTTTTAATAATTTCTCTTTGGTCTGTTTATTGAATATTTTCGTAACAAAGTGTCTTGGCATTGGTCTACTGTGATTTTGTGTGCTCGGTGTCCTGTATGCATCTACAATTTGTATATCCGTTTCCTTTTTTATTTCTGGAAAGTTTTCTAAAATTATTTCATTCAGCAGGTTACTCATTCCCTTGGTTTGAATCTCTGTACCTTCCTCTATCCAGATGACTCATAAGTTTGTTTTTTTATGTTATCCCATATCTCTTGGATGTTTTTCTCATGATTTTTTACCAGTTTTTCGGAGTTGGCTAGACTCCTTTCAAGATGATATATTTTTTCTTCATTATTTGACATTCTGGCTTCTACTTGCTCCACTCTGTTAGTGATACTCTCAATTGAGTTTTTAATTTGGTTTATCGTTTCCTTCATTTCTAGAATTATTGTTTGATTTCTTTTATAATCTCTATCTCCTGATAAAGACGCTTAACTTCTTCTTTTATCTGTTTATGTAATTCATTTTCAATGTGTTCTTTCACTGTTTGGAATTGCTGTCTCGTATCCTCTTTAAGGTTCTATTCCATCTGTCTAAGGTATTCCTTGAGTTCTTTATATGACCATTTTCCTGATGATTCTAGGTCCTCCTGATTATTTATGTTGTCCTTCATTGTTTGTACACATTTTCATCCTTGCTTTTTTATGCTGCTAATGTTACTTCTTGTTCTGTTTGACTGCTGAGTTACTGCTTACTCTTATAAATTTATTTGAAGCTTGGGAGGAAAGATAGTAGTAGGAATGGGAAGAAGTCACTAAAGAGAATGAGAGTAGGCAGGTAGAATTCAAGGAAGGGAGAATAAGAAAATTGAAAAGAAATGAAAAGACAAAAGAAAAAAAATAGAAAATAAAAAAAGAAATAAATTTTTTTAGAAATAATAATGATAATTATAAAAATGAAAATTAAAATTTAAAAGAATCATAAAATAATAAATTTTAAAAATTTTAAAAAATAAAAACATTAAAAAAAGTTAAAGAACAACAACAAAAAATGAAAATGAAAGAAAAAGAAGAAAATAAAAAGAAAAAAATAATAATAATACATGCAGTAATAGAGTTCAATTAACTTCTCTTCCAGTAGGTGGAGCTGTGTGCATTGGGCCAAGCTTCTCCTCTCAATAGGTGGGAAGCAATCACTGTGCAGCAACTCTTTATCCCAGAATGGGCGGATCTCCAATCCTGAGTGTCTAGGGCCTTCTCTTTTGTTTCCTCAAGCCAGGCCCCCCAACCTGTGACGCTCACCACAATACTATGTAATGTTTTGAACAACCATTAATAAAAAGTTTTAAAAAAAGAAAACTAAATTCAGTGAATGATGCACGCGAATCCTAATATTTCTACAGTAACTGACTCAGTTTAACATCAATGCAAGTCGATTCCTATGGGACATGATATGTATTTTGCCGTTCATTTGTATTCAACACTGGTACACTACTATTTCATCAGTTTATGCACATCATTGGATATATATTTCATCCACAATTTAGCAAATTTATAGGCATTTGTTTCACTTTCAATCACTTCCTGCTTCACAACTCATGTATTCCTCCATATTTTTTGACTGGTCTTTTCATGAGACTTCTTTCCAAACACATTATTTTCGATTTCCATAATCACTTTTGAAGCAAAACTCACACACACTTCATGATAAACAATAACCCTAAGATTACCATTAGATATATAACTGGTTGGAATGAATGATTGTATGTCAATATATGATATCTTATATATTTTCAGATATCAATTCAATCCATTATTTAAAGTGGAACCAGTTAGATTATTTATTCACAGTATATTCTATTCATCCATTATCTCTATATTCATTGACACAGGGTACACCACTTTGTACCCCCAATACTAATTTATATGTCTTCAAATATTGCTCCCAGAAATGGTGAAAGAAATACTCATATCACATGATCCACAGATACATTTTATCACAATAATTTTCTGGGCAGAAAATGCAAAGGTCACACTTATGATTGTACCAAAGCCTAAATGGAAAGTGAACATGGATTACTAAAAACATCCATGTCCAGGTTGCCTACTGCTTTCAAATGTTATTCCTATTGGTAACTACATATTTTTTTTCTTCCTAAGATTATGCATTCAATCTTAACCATGTTGAAAATGTCTAATCCTATCACTCACATTATAATTGCCTGATTTTGTAATGTCTCTATTGATATCTTTTTTCCTATATTTTCTCCAGTTCATCATTGTGACTGAGTCTTCACATGTGCTGACATTTACATTCACTCTATAACCGAAACCCTATTGCTAAAGAACATTTGTTCCAAATTTTATACTCACTCTTCTTCCTAAACCTACAGACTATCTTCCTAATCCTACTGACTCTCCCAATTTGAGTAAATGTTCTCTTCTACAATCAATCATCCAAAGTACAAGGTCCTTTGCAATTGTATATCGCATTATCTGAGACATCTCTGCAGAATGTAATTCAAAGCTAAGTATCCAAATCAAGGGCCTAATGCCCTTCTGTGCTACAAATCTTACATAGATTTCTGTTTTTGTACTTATATTTCACCTCTATAATCTTATAAATATTGCAGGTTACCAATAGCAGTAATCATCCTGCAGAATGATTTATAACCCAAATCGAACAAGGTATTAACCCTAACCATACACTGATCCGTCAATCTAACTTTACAAAAGGGCAGGGTCAGAGTTCATCTTAAAATACAGGAATGTAGGGGATCTTCCACCTGCTGAGAACCTCAAAGGTCCATGCAGATTTGATCCCAGGGAAAGATGCAGGCAGCTATGAAGTACCTGAGAGAGCAAAAGTCACCTTCCATGGGAAACAACCTGGTAAGGATGAAGGGTAGCTTCTGAATAAGCCTCTCTCTTCTTAATGTAGAGAAGATGGACCAAACCAGTCCTGTGTGGTAAGCTGTTCCCGGATGCCTATGGTTGATATACCATTCTAACTTGTGAAAGTATCACAGGAAGTAGGGGCAACCTCCATCATAGGACCATTGGAAGGAACTGTTAGGACAAAGTGGTTGCCAAAGCAGTGACCTCATTAAGATATTGAAGGAAGTAACCTCACCTTACTTCTTTGGTGATGGAAGTCTCAGATCCGGGAAGCCAGGCACCAAGAGCCAGTCCCAGTCCCAGTCTCAGTGTTCTCACTTGTTTGGATTTAGCAAGGACAGAGTCAGTCTTTCTTGGTACCTACTGATGTGAGGATGGCCAAATGTCAGGAAAGCTCTGAAGATGGGCCTTTCCTGAGAAACCAGGTAGTGGATCACCGCTGGCTCATGAAAACTTCACAGAGTTGGCCAAGGAGACCAGATCTGACACAGGACCGGCCATTTCAGCGGAACATAGTATGGCCCACCATTCAGAGGACACTCCCGATAGTTACAGACCTACTTGGGGGAAGGAGGTGCCTTTGTGGGTTTGGGTGTGGGTTTGAGGTTTTGTCTCATGTTCTAAGAATAGTTAGGAAAGGTGGTTTGTTTGGTTTGGAGTGAACTGTTTCTGGTAAGACGTTTCGCAAGGCGAGTGTTTCTTTTTCTGTGCATCCACTGTGTCCGTGGTTGTAGACATTAGAAAAGAGAATGCATCAATGGATGTGTCCTGTCTAGTAGAAAGCATTCCAGGATTTATCTTGTCCAGTGTATGAATGGACTGCGGCTTGACTTATGGATGGGCAACATCTACTATCTTCCTAAGTTCCTGTTTTCTTCCTGAAAACTGATCACTCTCAGAATAGGCTCACGATTTTGTTTCCATGATTTGTACCACCTCCAAGCTCTGTGCTTACCAATTTTTCTGTTGCCCTGAATGTGAGGAAGGTCTTTTCTTCAGGCCAAACCTTTGTGAAGCATGAAGAAAACAGTTTTCAAATGGAAATGAAAGGGCATCACCTGTGGCTCTTTACTTAATTTCTTTGGAAAGGGATGTGTCTGAATCAGATTTTTGGCCCTGTGTGAGGTTATGTCTTAGATTCTCAGCACCTGAAGGATCTAAAAAAAAGATCCAATGTGTGCATCTAAAACAAAAATTGCCAAAAGAGCAGTAATTGTGAATGAAGTCTCTTGCCTACCTCTGTAAGGTTCCTGACCTTCATCAAGTGAGACTAGTGATCATTTGGGTCAAATGAGTTCCTCAAAACCCTGCAGAGGCTAGCCCATAGGTGCTTGGTTTTTCTCATGACTCCAATTCACATAAAGAATCTAAACCCCACAGTCAATAGGCCTCAAATTGGAGAAGCAGTGCCGTATTAACGAGTATTAGGGATTAACGTATTAGGGATTCTTTGGGTCAAATGAGTTCTTCAAAGTCCCGCAGAGGTTCTTGTGTTTTCTCATGACTCCAAATCACATAAATAATCTATACCTAAAAGTCAGTAGGCCTCAAATTGGAGAAATAGAGAAGTATTAACGGCAGGCTTATTTGATCACTCGTGGTTCACAGGAAGGGTGTCCAGGCCACCTTGAATATTGGCAAATGAGGGGCAAGGGAGTTTATTTTGGACACTGTCTTTGGCTGTGCCCCTTATGGAAAACTCCTGGCAAAGGTTACGATGAGTGACTATATGGAAGAAGATGAGGGCCATGTGGGAGAGTTTTGGTTTTAATTTTGGTCATTTGTGAGGCGGTTGGAAGAAATGACTTGGTCCACCAGGGCTTGAACTCTGGTGTGATTCCCCTTAGAGACTGGGTTTTGGAACTGACCTCAGAGAAGTATTGCCATGAATTTTGTTGGGATTTTAGGAGGCCACGCATGAGAGTCGCCCTTGGAAACTGAGATCTAGACCCAGGGTGGCTTTCCTCAGATCACTGGGAATCTCAGCCAGGATATCACATGATTTTATTCTGAAAGACTTCTGTACCATAGTTGAGAGTCAAAACACACACGTACCTCACATTGTAGACCTCAATGGGCCTGGCTTCATGTGTCCATTTGGCCACTCTTTGGGAAGACTTGCCTGTGAGAGTTCTCCAGAGCATTCACTGAAATGAGCTTCCTCAACATTTAATGTTTTCTGAATGAATTGAAACCAAAAGTGCCTCCAACTTCATCCTTGAAAAATGGCTAGAAAAATACCATAAAATTTTGGAAATTCATTGGAGAAGCTTTGTATGTCCTGTTGCTGATCATGAGGGTACCAGACAGTGCCTTGAATTACTGGGCTTCATGAAAATGGTGTAGAACAGAGATTTCAGTATGTTGGAGCCTGCTGAGTAGTGGGCCTAGAGGAGTGGTGGGCAGGTGTGTGAAAGAACATCAGTGGTAGGGCCATGAGGATCTACCATTGGATTCCAAATGGCTTTTGACTGACATGGTGCAGCCAGCAGACCCTTATATGTAAAGGCATCTTGTTATATGGAGAGGTTTCACGGCAATGTTCAGAATGAGGTTGATATGGACAAGGCGGCAATGGGACAAGATATGAGGGATAGAGCCTGGTTGGTGCATTCTCTCGCAGACTCTGACCCACCACTCGTGACAGAACTCCCTCCAGCACTGTGTCCCAGTTGAGCTCCTTGTATTTTGTGACGCAAATACCAAACTCCCAGTGCTGCAGCAAAAATACCACAAAACGTTGAGGAGGAACAAATGGCTTCACAGTCCACACGGGGAGACACTTAGTCTCCAGTGGTCACAGTTGACCTACAAAGAGAGGATTCTGCACTGCTTCCTCATGTTTATTGGAAAATAAGAAACCCTATTGCTAAAGAACTTTTGGTCCAAATCATATACTCACTCTTCTTCCTAAACGTACCGACTATCTTTCAAATCCTAATGACTATCCTTTTTTGAGTGGATGTTCTCTTCTACATTCAATCTTCCAAGGTTCAGGTCCTATGCCATTGTATATCAAATTTTCTGAGACATCTGTGCAGAACATAATTCAAAGCTAAGTATCCCAATCAAGGGCCCAATGCCCTTCTGGCCTTAAAATCATACCTAGATTTCTGTTTTCATTCTTATATTTCACCTCTATATTTTTGTAAATATCGCAGGTTCCCAATAACATAATTCATCACAGAGAATATTTCCTAACCCAAATTGAACCTGTTATTAACCCTAAATATACACTCTTCCCTCAATCTCATTTTACTGAAAAGCAGGGACAGAGTTGTTCTTAGAATACAGGAAAGTACGGGACCTTCCACCTGCTGAGAACCTCAAAGGTCCATACAGAAATGATACCCAGAGAAGTTGTAGGCAGGTACGAAGGACCTGAGAGAGCAAAAGTCATATTCCATGGCAAGCAACCTGGTCAGGATGAAGCAATGTGTCTGAATCAGCTTTTCTCTTCTTATTGTAGAGAAGATGGATCAAACCAGCCTGTGTGGAGAGCTGTTCCTGGGTGCCTATGGATGATATATCATTCTAACTTGTGAAAGTGTCACAGAAAGTAGGGGAAGCCTCCATCTCATGGGACCCTTGGAAGCAACTCTTAGGACAATGTGGTTTCCAAGGCAGTGGCCTCATTCAGTTCCAAAGAAAGTGACATGCCTCATTTCCTTGGTGATTGAACTCTCTGAACTTGGTATCCAAGAAGCCAGGCACCAAGAGGCAGTCCAAATCCCAGTCCCAGTGGGCTCACTTGTTTGGATTTTCCAAGGACAGAGTCAGTCTTTCTCGGTCACTACTGCTGTGAGGATAGCCAAATGCCAGGAGAGTTCTGAAGAGGGACATTTCCTGAGAAAGCAGGTAGTGGCTCAACACTTTGTTCCTGACAACTTCACAGAGTTAGCCAAAGAAACCAGATCAGAGACGTGGTTTGTTTGGTTTGGAGTGAACTGTTTCTAGTAGATTCTTTTACAAGGTGAGTGTTTCTATGTCTGTGTATCCCACTGTGTCCCTGGTTGTAGACATTAGAAAAGAGAATGCAACAATGGATGTGTCCTGTCTAGTAGAAAGCTTCCCAGCATTCATCCTGCCCAATTTATGAATGGAGTGTGCCTTGCCTTATGGATGGGCAACACCTACTACCTTCATAAGTCCCTGTTTTCTTCCTGAATTCTGGCCACTCTCCAGAATACACTCATGGTTTTCTGTCCAAGGTATGTACCAACTCCAAGGTCTGTTACATGACCATGTACTGGATAGCTGAAGGGAATGGCCAGCATATCAAAAAACTCAGATATCCGTGTGACCAGGAAAATCTCAGTGTATAAACCTGCTTTGGGCCTTTTGCTTACCTATTGTTCTTTTGCCCTGAATGTCAGGAAAGTCTTTGCCTCAGGCCACCCCTTTGTGAAGCCTGAAGAAAACAGTTTTGAAATGGAAATGAATGGGCAACACCTGTGGCTCTTTCTTAATTGCTTTGGAAAGGGATGTGTCTGGATCAGGCTCTTGGCCCTGTGTGAGGCTGTGGCTTAGATTTTCAGCACCTGATGGATCTAAAGAAAGATCCCATGTGAGCATCCAAAACCAAAATGGCAAAAAGTTTAGTCATTGTTAATGAATTCTATTGCCTACCCCTTTTAGGTTCCTAAAATCCATCAATTGAGAATAGGGATCCTTTGGGTCAAGTAAGTTATTCAAATCTCTGCAGAGGACCTTGGTTTTCTCATGACTCCAATTCACATAAAGAATCTAAACCCCACAGTCAGAAGGCCTCAAATTGGAGAAATGGAACAGTATTAAGGGCAGGCCTATTTGATCACTTCTGGTTCACAGGAAGGGTGTCCAGGCCACCCTGAATTTAGGCAAATGAGGTGCAAGGGAGATTATTTTGGACATTGTCTTGGCCTGTGACCCTCATGGAAAACTCCAGCCAGAGGTTATGATGAGTGTCTATATGGGAGAAGATGAGGGCCATGTGGGAGTGTTTTGGTTTTAATTGTTTTTATTTAAGTCGTGGTTGGAAGAGTTGACTGGATCCACCTGGCCTTGAACACTGGTGTGATTCCCCTAGAGACTGAGTTCTGGAACTGACCTCCAAGAAGTATTGCTGTGTATTGTGTTGGGATTTTAGGAGGCCACGCATGAGATTCGCCCTTGGAAACTGAGATCTAGGCCCAGGGTGGCTTTCCACAGAGCACTGGGAATCTCAGGAATGATATTACATGATTTTATTCTTAAAGACGTGGCAGCCATTGTTGCAAGTCAAAACACACATGGACCTCACATTGTAGACCTCAATGGACCTGGCTTCATGTGACCTTTTGGCCTGTCTTTGGTAAGCCTTGCCTGTTAACGTTTTCTAGAGCTTTCATTGAAATGAGCTTTTTCTCCATTTAATGGTTCCTGAGTGAATTGAATCCCACAGTGCCTCCAATGTCATCGTTGAAAAATGGCTAAATAAATACCATTAAATTTTTGAATTCCCATGACCAGGTCGCACTGGAGAAACTTTGTATGTCCTATTGATGATCATGAGTGTATCAGACAGTGCCTTGATTGACTGGTGTTCATGAAAATGGTGTAGAAGAGAGATGCCAGTAATTTGGAACCTGATGAGTAGTCGGCCTAGAGCAGTGGAGTGCAGGTGTGTGTTAAAACGTCTGTGGTGGGGTCATTTGGATTTGCATTGGCTTCCAAATGGTTTGTTACTGACATAGTGTAGCCTCTAGATCCTTGTATGTAAAGGCATCTTGTTATATGGAGAGGTTTCAGTGCAATGTTTAGAATCAGATTGCTATGGTCAAGGGGGCAAGCTATGTGGGATAGAAGCCTGGTTGGTGCATTCTCTTGCAGACCCTTACCCACCACACATGACAGAACTCCCTCGAGTACTGTGTCCCAGTTGAACTCCTTGCATTTCGAGAAGCAAATACCAAACTCCCAGTGCAGCTACAAGAAACACCACAAAATTGGAGGATGATTAAATGTCTTCACAGTCCACACTGGGAGACACTTAGCCCCCATTGGCAACAGTTTACCTACAAAGAGAGAATTCAGCACTGCTGCCTCATATCCATTGAAAAATATGAAACCATGTCCTCCAGGTCACATAGATGCAGTCCCAGATTTGATGGTCTCAATAGAAAGGAAGCTAAAGCTCCTGAAAACAACATATATTTCAAGTGCCCAACCTCAGAAGCAGTTTCTCAAGAAATCTTTATGCCAGCAGAGCTCCATGTTTGTGGAGTTATTACCCTGTTCTTTGCTTTTGGAAACTCCTCTACCACCTTCAAGTTTGTGAACTCCTGAGCATTTTCCATTCCAGATGTGTATTCACAGATTTTCAAATCTTCTCTAATTGTGTCTTACTTGGGGTGAAGGTAATGTCAAGGCATTGTTCTGAATGAAAGTGGGAAGATTTTGGGGTAGCACATATTTGCATACACATTGCATTCTTTTTTCAGTTTTCCATTGGAAATACTGAATCCCTGACTGTCAGGGGTAGAAGGAATTCTCCTTCAAAGAATAGCCTGACACTTACAAGAAACAACACCCATGGAGACATCATCTCTTGGAGACATCATTTAGCCATCTGTGTCCCTGAGACATCCTGTGGCCATCTGTCTTCCTGAAATATCCTGAGGTTATCTCACCTTGTGTAGACATCCAGGAACTGCCGATAAGAGAGCTTTCCCATCTCCAGCATATAAAATCCCCTGTGTGAACAATGTATTTTGAAGGTTGATCAGAACTCCTGTCTTGCTGTCATCTCTCGTGTCTCTTGTCCCTTCATTCCTCCCTATCTTGGTTCGCTGCCCACGTTGATGTGTCCTGCCAGCCGGGACATCTGGCGCCCACTGACTGGGGCTCGAGCCTTTGAGTCATAGGGAACCCCGTCCTCCTGGAAAACTTGGTCAAGCGGAGCTCACAATTGCCTCAGCAGACACCACCGAGAGACAGATCCAGGAGGAGAGTGGGGATGACGCACGGGGAGTGACCCACCATGGGTCAAGCAGTTTTGTCACATGATTTGTATTTGTCGGGTCTCAAGGATTCCTTCAAGACATGGGGGGCACGTGTTAAGAAAAAGGACTTAAAATTTTTCTTTTCATACATAGGGGAATTGTGTCTATGATTTCACCTTGAAGGGACCATTAATGGTAAAAGATGGCTTAGAGTAGGAGACTGTTTAAAAGATTATTATGAATCCTTTGGACAGAAAAATTGCCTGTTCCCACCTTTTCTTACTGGAAATTAATTAATGAATTTCTTAAAAGTTCACCCTTTGACAATGGTACCTTAAAACTTTTCAGGATTAGGAAAGAGACTATGCAAAAGACCTCTCGTCCCCCCTCGCATGCCCATCAGTTAGTATAGACATAGACCATTCTCAGTCTCCCCAGGACCCTGGAAACCTTCCTGGTCCCCCTCAAAATACCACCCTAATGAATAGGGCTCCAATGGTTACCAACCGCCTTTATCCAGTTTGAAATCCTGGAGACACATTGACCCCTGGGGAGAAGGCTAACTTGGAGAAGGAAGCAACTCCCTATGATACAGAAGACCTGCCACTGCTTAGGACCCAGCCACAGCCTATAGGACTTACACATCCACCTCCCTCCTATATCTCTCCTGCTTTTTGTGCTCTGGCCCTTCAGGGGCCAAATCCCCCCACCAGATATTTTTTCCCCAATTCCCTTGCCTAACCTGGCTCCCTTGGGAGAGTCTCTCCAACATAGACTGGAAGAGATCCAAGTTTAAAAAGAATTAAGATCCCTTGACTCTGAGCTTTATTCATTAGCCTTATTGCTGGAGTCAACACAAGCTGGCCCAAAGTGGTCTAATACAAAGGCTAAGCCACTCCATTGGACTGTTCTCACTTTTCAGTCACCCTCAGTTAGATAGTTAAGCCTGCCCAGGTTGATGTCAAAGACTTAGACGAGGATCAAGAGGAGGAAGCGGGGGAAATGGATCAAGGAGATCAGGACTCAGAGGATGAGGACTTCATCCCTAGGCAAGAAGGAACCCAGAGTGTCTACAAAACATTAAGCCTGCGTTTTCTTGAAAAAACTTAAAAAGTCTTGTGCTCACTATGGACCCATTGCACCCTACACGTAGGCTTTATTAGAAAGCTACATGACACAATGTCTTACTCCCAAAGATTGGAAATTTTTAGACCAAGCTACCCTCAATGCCGCAGACTTCCTGTTATGGAATGCAGATTTCAAAGAGCACTGTCAGGAAACTGCTCAGAAAAATTTAACTAAGCCCTCCTCTAATTCCTGGACTTATGTTAAGCTAGTGGGCAATGCGCCTTTTGACACTAAAACTTAACTGGCACGTTTCCCTGCTGGACTTTTGACACAGATTCAGATGGCTGGCTTACATGCTTGGAGACGCCTCCCTCCAAAGGCCTCTGCTACGACTTCCCTGGCAAAAATTCGACAAGGGCCCGACAAGCCTTATAGCGACTTTGTTCCCCGGCTTAACCTAGCTGCGGGATTCTTGCTTGGACCAAGTGAAAGCGAAAGCACCTTTGTAAAACATCTTGCCTTTGAAAATGCCAACCTGGCATGTCAGGATGTTCTTCGACCACATAAGAAAAAAGTGAAACTTTCTGACTTTATTGGACTCTGTGCAGGGTTGGGTGTAGCCCTTGCCATGGGTCTCACCCTCGGTGCCGCCTTTACCAAGGCCTTTCACAATCCTGGCTCACGTAGTTGCTTTACTTGTAAACAACCTGGCCATTTTGCACATGAGTGTCCGACAGGCAAACAAAGCCTAAGAATAGTGTCTTTTCAAACTGAGGCTAAACTGCCCCCAGCTACCCTTTGCCCTAGATGAGGTAAAGGTCATCACTGGGCCAGTGAGTGTAGATCTAAGACAAATGCCCTCAGCAGCCTATCTCAAAATCCTTCTCCACAATTGCCTCATTCCAATTAGCCACCCCAGGCAGCGCAGGATTGGACCTTTTTGCCGCCACCGATACAATATTAGACTCAATGCAAGGGCCCCAGATAATACCCACTGGAATTATGGGTCCCACTCCATCTCATATGTGTGCCCTTATTCTTGAAAGAGCCTCTACTACCTTACAAGGTGTTCAGGTCTTCCCTGGCATTAAAGATAATGATTTCACTGGAGAAATAAAAATACTGGCCACAGCTATTAATGGAGTTGCGGCCATCCCAGCAGGAACAAGACTTGCACAATTAATACTCCTTCCCTTGGATTCAGGAGGCACTTCCACCACTCAAACCTACCAAGGGGGACTACCTCCTTGGGCTCCTCTGATGTATATTGGGTTCAGCCCATTTCTCACAATAGACCCACCCTTATCTTACTTATTGAAAGAAAGGAATTCCAAGGAATTCTTGATACTGGAGCTGATGTCACAATTATTTCTCAAAAATACTGGCCAACAGGTTGGCACCTCACCCCATACTTGACAGACCTTAAAGGGATAGGACAGTCAAAAAATCCTCTGGTCAGCTCTAGGGCTCTTAGCTGGACTGATAAAGAGGGTAATATGGGAACTGTCACTCCTTTCTTTGTTCCTGACCTTCATCTTAACCTATACGTCCGAGATATTTTGAGTCAAATGTAAGTTATTCTTTCCAGTCCCAATTCCATGGTGACTCATCAAATGCTTCATATGAATTTTGTCCCTGGTACAGGCATGGGGAGACTGAGACAAGGACTGGTTGAGCCTATACAACCCTTACAAAAAACAAATACATATAGACTTGGGTATTTGGATTTTTAGTGTTGGTCCCTGACGCTCCTGTACCCCATGCAGATAAAATTATTTGGGAGACTCAGACTCCTGTGTCGGTGGATCAGTGGCCCCTTACCCAAGAAAAATTGGAGGCTGCCTCCATGTTAGTGCAGGAACAGCTGGCAGCTGGCTATGTAGAGCCATCAAGCTCACCATAGAATAATTCTATTTTTGTTATCAAGAAAAAATCAGGCAAGTGGCGCCTTTTACAAGATTTGTGTGTCATTAATAAAGTTATATGCCTGATGGGAGCACTACAGCCAGGCATTCCCACACCAGTGGCTATTCCCAAAAACTATTGTAAAATGGTTGTTGACTTAAAAGATTGCTTTTTTACCATTGCTTTACATCCTGAGGATAGACCCTATTTTGCCTTTAGTCTCCCTCACATTAATTTTCAGGGCCTTATGCACAGACTTCAATGGAAGGTTCTTCCCCAAGGTATGGCCAACAGCCCTAGTCTTAGCCCAAAATACGTTGCTCAAGCAGTAGACCCTGTGAGAGAGCAATGTTCACAAATTCATATTTTACATTAATTGGATGATTTGTCAATTGCTGCACCTAATATCCATGACGTTAATAATTGTTACCTGGACCTTTACAAAACCCTCACTACGTTGGGACTGCAGATAGCTTCTGATAAGGTTCAAACACAGGACTGTTATACCTATTTGGGCCTTAAACTTCAAGATAATCAGATTCAAATTCCTAAAATACAACTACGTGTGGACCATCTTCACACTCTTAATGATTTTCAAAAATTACTGGGGGATATTAAATGGCTAAGAACATATTTAAAATTACCCACTTGTGTACTTTTGTCCCTTAATTATATTTTGAGAGGTGATTCCCACCCCTCCTCCTCTCAAAAGCTTACACACGAGGCATTACAGGCATTAAACCAAGTCACAGAAGCCATTGCCCAACAGTTTGTTACACAAATTTCTTATAACCTTCCTCTGGTTCTGGTTATTTAACAAACTCCTCATACACCCACAGAAATAATTTGGCAGCGAGATCCACATTTTAAAAATAAAGGCTGCCCCTTGCTTTGGGTCCATTTACCCACCACATCCTCCAAGGTTATTACTGTTAATCTTGCTCAGGTAGCTTCTATTATTATTAAAGGTCATTTGATTCTCGACAACATTTTGGCAAAGAACCTCATAATAATTTAATTCCATATATGAAGGACCAAACCAAATTTTTAATACAGACACGGGATGAATGGGGTATTGCCCTATCAGGCTTTTGGGGAACAATTGATAACCACCTCCCCAATGACCCCCTTTTACATTTTGTCCAGTTACATCCATTTATTTTTCCCAAAATTACTCAAAAGGCTCCCATTCCTCAAGCCCTTAATGTCTTTACAGACGGTTCCAGTAATGGCTGAGCACTCTTTGTTGTCAATACCCAGCCTACCATCTTTGATACTATCTATCAGTCAGCACAGGTTGTGGAATTGTTTGCCATAACACAAGTTTTTATAATATTTTTTGATAATCCTGTTTATATTTATACAGACAGTGCCTACATTGCTCATTCTGTGCCCCTGCTGGACATTTCCCCCACCATTAAGGCTTCTTCCAATGTGGTCTTTCTTTTTCATCAGCTTCAGCAGCTAATTCAGGCCAGACAACACCCATTTTTCTTAGAACACATCAGGGCACACTCTGATCATCCCAGGCCTCTAACACAAGGTAATGCCCAAGCTGATGCAGCAACTCGTTCCATCTTTCCAATTTTTGTGGGCTCCATTCAAAAGGCCACAGAGTTACACAATCTTCACCATCTAAATTCCAAGAGCCTTCAATTACTTTGTAAAATTACCATGCAACAGGCACGAGAAATAGTAAAAGCATGCCCAGGTTGCACTGTCTCCCTCCCCATTCAACACATGAGAGTTAACCCCCGAGAATTACTGCCCAATCAGTTTTGGAAAATGAATGTTACTCATTTTCCTGAATTTGAAATTACCAAATATATACACGTTTCTATATATACCTTCAGCGACTTTATTTTTGCATCACCACATTCAGGAGAGGCTACCAAATATGTTCTTTCTCCTCTTATTTCAGCCTTTTCCATAATGGGTAAACCAATAAATATTAAAACAGATAATTATCCTGCATATACCTGTGCCAAGTTTAAATAGTTTTGTGCTACCTTGCAAATTCGTCATACTACTGGAATTCCATACAACCCTCAGGGCCAAGGCGTTGTGGAACGTGCCCACCTTACCTTATAGACTTGGATAACCCTCCATAAGGCTTCCGCCCTTGTATTTACCACTCCCAGGCATCGCCTTAACCATGCCTTACTTCCCCTTATTTTTCTTACCCTAGACAGTGAAGGCCATTCGGCTGCAGACAGAAACTGGCATCCCTTGTCCAATTCTGTTCACCCACCTCTTATGTGGTGCAATTCCCTTACAAATAAATGGAAAGGTCCAGATCCTGTTCTCATCTGGGGACGAGGCTCAGCTTGTCTTTTGGACCAAGAGCAATCAGCCCCAAGATGGTTACCAGAATGCCTGGTTAAACAGGTTAATGACTTACCTCAACACAGGGATGGAGGGCCTCCCCCTGAGGACAAATTTTGTTCTTTTTCAGATGCAGCCAACAATCTTTGTGAGGATCCTGATTTAGGCACTTCTGCTTAACAGGTTTGTACATGGAGGCCTTGGCCCTCCACGTTCCAACATCATGGTGTAAGTTTTTGGGCCCCCCTGTGAATGCAAGTGATGATCTTGGACACAGGCTCCCACTAGTTGGACCGAGATTGCTGACTGCGTGACTAAGGTGGCTTACCTCCATGCCGAGGTTGACCATAAACTTGGAGGAGTTCATCAGCCTAAATGGGTATGTGTTAACAAGCCAAAGTTTATTCCCCCTAGTACATGTAAAGCTCTCCAAAATTCTTCTGCAACCTGTTCGCATACCCAGGCGAGGCATAACTCTTGTTATGTGTCGCCCTCAATTTGTGTTAACAAGCAGGGAGAACAATTTTTTGAAGCCTCCCAAACTAAAACTCATGCAGCAGGGGGGACCACTATTCATTATACCTCCGTTCTATTTGACCAGGGAGTAGAAGGCAAATACACCAAGCTACAGTCAGCTGGTTGCCAAGGCCCTGTCGGTAAACCCTCCTGCTGGCCCATTAAGGCCCCTACAGGGGTCACTGATGGTGGAAGAACCACTGATGCTATCAAACATCCTCACATAATCAAACTTTTGAAACCCCAAATCCCTGAGCTCACATATCATCCCTTAATGTTGCCTAAATCTCAGCTCCCAGGTTTAGATACCAATACATTAGATATTTTGGAAACTACCTTCTACTTGCTTAATAATTCCAACCACACCCTTGCTGGTGATTGCTGGCTCTGCATGACAACAGGGGCAATTATGACTATGGCAGTTCCTATTAATTCTATCATAGACAATGATAATACATGCCAACCCGGATTTCCTTTTTAAGTACAACTTATAGGCACTATTACATTATGTCTTTTAGGCGCGATGCAGAATAACACCTATGATATTGATGTTGGAGTTACTTTCTTTGAAAATTGCTCAACATACAAAATTATTCCTCACCCACCCCAACTCTTTGTCCTCCCAATGGCAGAATTTTAATGGGTGGAGGAAACTTGGCCTTCCCCAGGCTTCCAGCGAATTGGACCGGTGGCTCTGTTCTTGCCTTATTACTCCCTGATATAACTATAGTCCCAGGAGATGAACCTCTACCCATTCCTAGCCTAGACACCTTAGTCAAAAGACACAGGCGGGCAATACAGGCCTTACCACTCATTGCCAGCTTTGGAATAACAGCTGCTGTGGGCACAGGTACACTGGCTTAGGCACAGCTATACACTCTTACCATCGCCTGTCTCAACAACTTATAAATGATGTACAAACTCTATCAGGAAAATTAAAGATCTGCAGGACCAAATAGACTCCCAGGCAGAAGTGTTCCTTCAAAAAGACGAGGCTTAGATTTGCTGACAGATAACCAGGGAGGTATTTGCTTGGGCTTAGGGGAACGATGCTGCTTTTATGCCAATAAATCAGGCATAGTATGCACTAAAATTAAGCACCTTCAATAAGATCTAGAAAGAGATGACGCGAACTATTTGAAAATCCCCTCTGGACTGGGCTTTATGGATTTCTACCCTACCTTCTTCCCCTATTAGGCCCTTTGTTGGGTTTACTTATAATTGGGTCCATAGGACCCTGCATTATAAACAGGCTGGTACAATTTATTAAAGAACAGATTAATATTTTGGCCTCTAAACCCATACAGGTCCATCATCGTCTGGAGATGGAAGACCGTGCTGCCAACATTTAAAAGGATGTTCTACCCTTCTCACAGGCTTATTTCTTAAGTTTACATCCCCACAGATCTCTCTTTCTTATATAAAAGTATGAGTAACAGCTCTGACCAACTATCTTCTGCCCTTGCCATAACGGTTCGACCCCATGGGCTCCTCCACTTGGCGGAGGATGCACCCATGGAGTGAGGATGTTATCCCAGTTCATTATTGTGATTGACTCTTCACATGTGCTGACATTTATATTCAATCTCTACGCAAAAGCCTATTGCTGAAGAAATTTTGGTCCCACTCCTATACTCACTCTTGTTTCTAAACCTACCAACTATCATCCTAATCCTACTTACTATCCCTTTTTGACTGGATGTTCTCTTCAACATTCAATCATCGAAGATACAAGGTCCTATGCCATTGTATATCGATTCATCTGAGACGTCTGTGCAGAATATAATTCAAAACTAAGTATCCCACTCAAGCGCCTAATGCCTTACTGGGCTTCAAATCTTACCTAGATTTCTGTTGGTTCCAATACAATTATTCATCTCGCAGAAGGATTCCTAACCCAAATCGAACCTGTTATTAACCCTAACCATACACTGTTCGCTCAATCTCACTTTACAGAAGAGCAGGTACAGAGTTGGTCTTACAATACAAGAATGTAGGGGATCTTCCACCTGCTGAGAACCTCAAAGGTCCATGCAGAAATGATCCCTGGATAAGATGTAGGCAGCTATGGAGGACCTAAGAGAGCAAAAATCATCTTCCATGGCAAAAACCCTGGTCAGGACGAAGGGATGTGTCTGAAACAGCCGCTTTCTTCTTAATATAGAGAAGATGGAGCAAACCAGGCCTGTGTGGAGAGCTGTTCCCAGGTGCCTATGGTTGAAATACCATTCTTACTTTTGAAAGTGTCACAGGAAGTAGGGGCAGCCTCCATTTCATGGGACCCTATGAAACAACAGTTAGCACAAAGTGGTTGTCAAGGCAGTGACCTCTTTCAGTTTCTGAAGGAATTGACCTACCTAACTTCCTTGGTGTTTGAAATCTCTGAACTTGGGATCCAGGAAGCAAGGCATCCAGAGCCAGTCCCAGTCTCAGTCACATTGGGCTCACTTGTTTGGATTTACCAAAGATAGGGTCAGTCTTTCTTGGTACCTACTGATGTGAGGATGGCCAAATGCCAGGAGAGCTCTGAAGAGGGGCCTTTCCAGGGAAAGCAGATAGTTGCTCACCAATGGCTCCTGGCAACTTCACAGAGTTGGAAAAGGAGACAAGATCTGAGACCCTACAGGGCATTTCGGTGAAACAGAGTATGGCCCACCAGTCAGAGGACACTCCATATATTCACACACCTACTTGGGAGAAGGAGGTGCCGTTTGAGTATGGGTGTGAGTATGCGGTTTTGTCTCATGTTCTGAGAATAGATAGGAAAGTCGGTTTGTTTGGTTTGGAGTGGACTGTTTCTTGTATGTCATTTGACAAGGCAAGTGTTTCTATATCTGTGTATCCTACTGTGTCCGTGGTTGTAGACATTAGAAAAGACAATGCATCAATGGATGTGTCCTGTCTAATAGAAAGCTCCCATCATTCATCCGGCCCAATTTATGAATGGACTGCAGCTTGCCTTATAGATGGGCAAAACCTATTATCTTCCCAAGTTCCAGTTGTCTTCGTGAATTCTGGAAACTCTCCAGAATAGGCTCATGGTTTTGTGTCCAAGATATAAACCACTTCCACACTCTGTGAAATGGCCATGTACTGAATGGCTGAAGGGAATGGGGGCATCTCAGAAAACTCAGATATCATTGTGACCAGGAAAGTCTCAGAGGAGAAACCCTGCTTTGGGCCTTTTGCTTGCCTATTGTACTGTTGCCCTTAATGTCAGGATGGTTTTTGCCTCAGGCCACACTTTGTGAAGCGTGAAGAAATTAATTTTCAAATGGAAAAGAATGGGCATCACCTGTGGCTCTTTGCTTACTTGCTTTGGAAAGGGATGCATCTGAATCAGCATCTTGGCCCTGTATGAGGCTGTGGCTTAAATTCTCAGCAACAGATGGATCTAAAGAAAGATCCCATGTGTGCATCCAAAAAAAAATGGCAAAAAGTTCAGTTTTTGTGGATGAAGTTTCTTGCCTTTCTCTCTTAGTTTCATGACCTTTATCAAGTGAGAATAGGGATCCTTTGGGTCAAATGAGTTCTTGAAAGCCATGCAGAGGTGCTTGGGTTTCCTCATGACTCCAAATCACATGAAGAGTCTATACCTGACAGGCAGTAGGCCTCAAATTGGAGAAGCAGAGCAGTATTAAGAGCTGGCCTACTTGATCACTCCTGGTTCACAGGAAGGGTGTCCAGGCCACAATGACTTTAGGCAAATGAGGGGCAAGGGAGCTTTTTATGAACACTGTCTTTGGATGTGCCCCTCATGGAAATATCCAGCCACAGTTTATGATGAGTGTATATATGGAAGAATATGAGGGCTATGTGGGAGTGTTTTGGTTTTAATTCTGGTCATTTTTGTGGCGGTTGGGAGATGACTGGGTCCACCGGGGTTTAAACTCTGGTGTGATTCCCCTTAGAGACTGTGTTGTGGAACTGACCTCAGAGAATTATTGCCATGAAATGTGTTGAGATTTTTGGAGGCCACACATGGGAGTCACCCTTGGAAACTGAGATCTAGACCAAGGGTGGCTTTCCACACAGCACAGGGAATCTCAGCAATGATATCATGTGATTTTATTCTGAAAGACTTGGCAGCCATAGTTGAGAGTCAAAACAAACATGGACCTCACATTGTAGACTTCTATGGGCCTGGCTTCATGTAACATTTGGCCACTCTTTGGGAAACCTTGCCTGTGAGAGTTCTCTAGAGCATTCATTGAAATGAGCTTCCTCACCATTTAACGGTACCTGAATGAATTGAAACCCAGAGTGCCTCCAAATTCATCCTTGAAATATGGCTACATAAATACCATGACATTTTTGAAATTCCCATGACCAGGTGGCACTGGACAACCATGAATGTCCTGTTGCTGATTTGAGTGTACCAGACACTGCCTTGATTGACAGGGTTTCATGATAATGATGTAGAACAGAGATGTCAGTAAGTTGGAGCCTGCTGATTAGTGGTCGTAGAGAAGTGTTGTGCACGTGTGTGTTAAAAAATCTGTGGTGCGGTCATGTGGATCTGCCATTGGCTTTCAAATGGGTTGTGACTGACATGGAGCAGCCAGCAGAACCTTGTATGTAGAGGCATCTTGTTATATGGAGAAGTTTCAGGGCAATGTTCAGAATCAGGTTGCTATGGACAAGGGGGCAAGCTATGTGGGATAGAAGCCAGATTGGTGTATTCTCCTGTAGACCCTGACCCACGACACGTGACAGAACTCCCTCCAGCAGTTTGTCCTAGTTGAACTTTTTGAATTTCGTGAAGCAAATACCAAACTCCCAGTGCAGCGGCAAGAAACACCACAAAAAGTGGAAGGTGACCAAATAGCTTCACACTCCACATGGGGAGACACTTAGCCCCCAGTGGCCACAATTATCTACAAAGAGAGAATTCAGCACTGCTGCCTAATGTTCATTGGAATATAAGAGACCATGTCCTCCAGGTCACATAGATGCAGACCCAGCTTTGATGGTCTCACTACAAAGGAAGCTAAAGCTCCTGACAACAACATATATTTCAAGTGCCCAACCTCAGAGGCAGTTTCTGAAGAAGTATTTAGGCCAGCAGAGCTCCATGATTGTGGAGTTTACACTGTCCCTTACTTTTGGAAACTGGTCTACCACCTTCAAAGTTCTAAACTCCTCAGCAATTTTCATTCCAGATATATATTCACAGATTTTATAACTCTTCTCCTCAAATTGTGTCTTACTTGGAGCGAAGGAAATGTCAAGGAATTGTTCTGGATGAGAGTGGAAGGATTTTTGTGTAGCACATGTTTGCATACACATTGGATTCATTTTCCAATTTTCCAATTGAAATACTGAATCCCTGACACTACCCCATACCCTACTAGACTCTGTGTACTAATCCTAATATGATGGAGAAAAATAATCCCCAAAAAATTGAAATACAAGCATTTCAAAAGAGGCCTGGTGTATATTTGGACTTGCCTTATGCACTGTATAGGGTAGGAGTTATAAATCTAGTCAATTTTTTGTTGAAATAGTTCTCCAGTTGTTTTTAAAGTTAACCAATATGTGAATTCCTGTGTCCCTTTCGCTGTAGCCTATTCAGCATATGTATTTTTATAAGCACATATACAATCCTACCTGGTACCACACGTACACTATTTTGTGGTTGCTGACTTGGCAGATACAAATTGTGAGAAGAGATCACTCCTCCTAAATGCTGATGGAACTGAAAATTCAACCTATGGGTGAGTTTCCTAGCTGAACAACATTATATATAAATCCATGTTCAGTAAAATGAATATTTTTGATCTGTGAATGATATATATTTCATGGTGAATTTCAATTGGCATATAGTGCTAATTTTTAATATCTGTATATATATATATATATATATATATATATATATATATATATATATATACTATCCAGATTTTTCAAAATATGAAATATATCTGTCTTATTATACATTTCCTAAATTCATTCATATTCATGTATGTGGATTTATAATTATCTTTTCACAAGATCATTCTCAGAAATATTCATCCACCTGAAATACATATTTGTTTCCTACTACTGAAAACTAACTTCAGTGAATGGTGTATACAAATCCTAATATTTCTTCAGTAACTGACCAAGTTTAACATCAATGCAAGTAGACTCCTATGGAACATGATGTGTATTTTGATGTTAATTTTTTTTCAACACTGGTGCATTACAATTTCTTTAGTTTATGCACATGATTGGATATAGATTTCATCCACAAGTTTGCAAATTTATAGGCATTTGTTTCACTTTCAATCACTTTCTACTTCAGAACACATATATTTCTTCATGTTTCTTGACTGGTCTTTTCATGAGACTTCTTTCCAAACACATTATTTTTGATATCCATAAGTACTTTTGAAGCAAATCTCACACACCCTACATGATGAACCATAACCCTAATATTACGATTAGATGTATAACTGGTTAGAATGAATGATTGTATATCAATATATGATTTCTTATATATTTTCAGATATCAATTCAATCCATTATTTAATGTGGAACCAGTTATATTATTTATACACAATATTGTCTATTCATGCATTATCTCTATATTCATAGACACAGGGTACACCTCTTTATACCCCCAATACTAATTTACATGTCTTCAAAATATTCCTCCTTGAAATGGTGGAAGAAATACTCATGTCACCTGACCTATGTATACATTTTATCACAGTAATATTCTGGACACAAAAAGCAAAGGTCACACTTATGATTGTACCAATGTGAAGGTTGGTCGAGCGTTGGAGTAAGGGACCACCAAGAGACTGTCACATGCAACAGCAAAGTGTTTATTGGGGGTCCAGCATGCTGTGGCTCAGAGCTCACTTGAATTTAGCAGAGAGCCCTGAGAACAGCTTAAGCAGAGCTTATATACTTTCCTTAGAGAGGGCAGGGAGTGAAATTTATTGATGGGTCATGGCAAGTGGGCGGTTTGTTTGCAAATGTGTGAGGGAGTACATTCTGCAGTTTGGCAATTGGGGACAGTACATTTGGGGAACAAGATAAGCAAACAGTTCTCAAGATTTCAACAGTGTTTTGTTAAGCATACAGAAAAACAGAAATTGACAAGTACCTATTTTAGTATCCTTTCATTCCCCACTTCTTGTTCTGGTTACTTTTAATCATAAAAGTGATCATTGGGGGGTGTCACAATTCATGTCTGCTAGTCGGAAACATTGTTGTCTGATTACCATAAGTTTAACTTGTCCAATTTGAGCTTGGAGAAAAGAAACTACACGGTTGAGCATACAGGGCCCTACAGTTAGCAATAATATGAAGATTATTAAAGGACCGGCCAAGGCTGATAAAAGTGTAGTTACCCACGGGGACTGTGTGTACCAAGACTCAAACCACCCTTTTTGGGCCTCTGTCTCTCGTTGACACTCTTCAAGGCGTTTTTTTTTTTAATTTACTCATAGATTCTTTTACAACTCCAGTATCGTCAGCATAAAAACAATATTCTTCCCTCAATGCAGCACAAAGTCCCCTTCTCTCATGAAGAGAAGGTCCAAATGTCGCCTGTTCTGTAAAACTACTTCAGAGAGCGAGGTTAAAGATTCCTGTAAAGCTGTGATGGAGGTTTTTAATATCTTTAAGTTTTGGTCTATTGGTACTTGTCATTGGGTTATTTGTTGTGTCCCATGGACTAGGGCAGTGGTTCCTGTGAGCACCCCTGCAGCAACTCCTATTCCGAATAGGATGGCTAAAGTGAGGAATACAGCTTCCCAGGAGAACCGAGTTTTTTGCCCCCCTATTTGATTTTTAAATGAACCTGTTTAATGATAGAGCACTCTGGGAATCATCTGCACCATTACATAATTAATCACATCTGTTGACCATTTTATGAACCCATTAACAATGTTTAAGTATATAGCATTACACTTTTGTAGGGACAGACAAGGCAAGGCACCTAAGATAGCACCGAAGCTAGGGAAACAATCCTATTTGGTTGCAAACGGATTTAGAGGGCATTGCTTCTGTTGTAATCAATTAATCCGCTGAACCCCAAGTTTAGGTAGTTTCAGAATTTTGTACCCAACATGTAGGTAAAGTGGCTCAGAAGTTCACAGTCTGCAGAAGTTCACAAAAAGCTGTTTTTGTTTCTGTTTTATTTCCTCTGTTCTATGCAAGTTTAGTTTTTAAGGACACTTGGGAGGGGGAGAGATTTTGTCTTCTCTTTTTTTTTTCTCCCTGCCAGCTATTACCATGGAGCCCAGTTGGTAACTTCTTTATCTTAGAAATGTAGCCAGCTCTGTGAAGCCCCAGCTCAAGGCCAGAGGCCTTGTTCACATATTTTGTGAAAAACTAGTAAAGGGGTGTCTAGCATAGCAGAGCTGATTTTTCCAGCCCATGGTACGTAGAACAGGGCAACAAGAAAAGAGGAAGTTTATCTACATTGAACTCCTTCATTGGGACTCTTTTGCTAAAAGTCCTAAATTCAGCCATGGTGAAGACTTCTGGAGAAGGTCAGTTAAGAATTTTCTGTGGTCCTGGTACAGAGGGGGAAGACGTGAAAGGCGGGTGGTGAGAGCAGCTCCGTGGATCTGAGAATGAGGAAGAAGAGATGTAAAAGAATAATGGGAAAGGGCTTTGGGATTTTCCTAGCATCAAAAAGTTGAGCAGTAGAACAGATAGACCAGAGGGGAAGATGGGAGTGAGTATCTCAAAAAGCCTGTGAGGGACTTCAAATTCTTAGTAACCTGTTTTCAGTGTTGACAAAGCAACTTTAAAGGCCATTTTCATTACATCTTGGATAGGGGTCTGAGGGCTCTCCTCTGCCTGTTTGAGCTTTGGGTTAGCTGGTAAAATGACCTGTTGGGACCCGGTGCGGACACTGACAGGAGAAGAGAGGAGTGAGTGGGAAGAGGGGTATCTCAGTACCTGCTACCTCAGCAAGGGGGCAATTGTCTGAGAACCAGCGGTGGTTTGGGTATTTGATATAGTAATTGGAGAGGAGAAATCAGGTTGCTGAGGTGGGATTGACAGCAGAGCATCTGGAGTAGATGGCAGAGGGTGAGGATCTATTGGAGATGTATAGTTCAGGATTTGAGTGAAGGAGGAAAAAGGCCTCCACATAGGGGAATTTCCTTCCACGCTATTGAGCATTTGCCGCAGTTAAAAAGGTCACACAGAATTTGAGGTTATAGAGACCCCCCTGGGGGCCATCGGTTTTGGTTGTTAATTGGTAATATGGCCAATGCTGTGTACTGAATTTGATGAAAACTTTGGGTTCCTCTAGGCAGCCCCTATATGCTCACATCCCTATGACTCACAGAAGAAGTCGGCTTTTTCCTCACACAGCCTTGGCTTTTGTGGCTTTGATAACTGCCGGGTAAACATAGTAATCTAGGCTAGCCAACCTGCATCTGGCTCACGTTTTCCTTCACCCACAATAGCAAAACTCACACACTCTTCCTGATAAACCATAACCCTAATATTACCATTAGATGTTTAACTCGTTGGAATGAATGTATGTATATCAATATAAGATTTCCTGTATATTTTCAGATATCAATTAAATCCATTATTTAAAATTGGAACTAGTTATATTATTTATTCACATTATGATTTATTAATGCATTATCTCTGTATTCATAGATACAGGGTAAACTTATTTGTATCCCGAATACTAATTTATAAGTCTTCAAAATATTGCTCTGAGAACTGGTGGAAGAAATACTCATGTCACCTTATCTACAAATATATTTTATCACAGTAATATTCTGGACACAAAAACCAAAGGTCACACTTATGCTTCTACCAAAATCTAAATGGAAAGTGAGCAGGGATTACTAAAAACATCCACGTTCAGTTTGCCTAATGCTCTCTAATGTCAATCCTATTGGTAATTACATATTTGTTTCTTCCTAAGATTATATATTCTCTCAAGCATGTTGAAATTGTCTAATCCAATCACTCACTTTATACTTTGCCTGATTTCCTAATGTCTCTATTGATATCTGCTTTCCTACATATTTTCACCAGTTCATCATTGTGACTGACTCTTCACATGTGCTGACATTTACAGTCATTCTCTACAAGAAACCCTATTTCTAAAGAACTTTTGGTCCAAATCCTATACTCACTCTTCTTTCAAAATATACCGATTACCTTCCTAATCCTGCTGACTCTTCCTCTTTCACTACATTCAATCATCCAAGGTAAATGGTCCTATACCATTGTATGTCGTTTTATCTGAGACAACTGTGCAGAAAGTAATTCAAAGCTAAGTATCCCCATCAAGGGCCCAATGCCCTTCTGGGCTTCAAATCGTACCTAGATTTCTGTTTTCATACGTATATTTCTCCTCTATATTCTTATAAATATCGCAGGTTCCCTATACCATTATTAATCCAACAGAATGATTCCTAATCCAAATTGAACATGTTATTAATACTAACCATACACTGTTTCCTCAATCTAACTTTACAAAAGAGCAGGGACAGAGTTGGTCTTAAAATACAGGAATGTAGGGGATCTTCCACCTGCTGAGAACCTCATAGGTCCATGCAGAAATGATCCCTGGAGAAGATGTATTCAGCTATGAAGGATCTGAGAGGGCAAAAGTCATCATCCATGGCAAACAACTTGATGTGGATTGTCTGAATGAGGCACTCTCTTCTCAATGTAGAGAAGGTGGACCAATCCAGGCCTGTGTTGAGAGCTCTTACAGGGTGCCTATGGTTGATATACCATTCTAACTTGTAAAAGTGTCACAGGAAATAGGGGCAGCCTCCATCGCATGGGAGTCTTGGAAGCAACTGTTAGGACATATGGTTACCAAAGCAGTGATCTCATTCAGTTCCTGAAAGAAGTGACCTCACCTCATTTTCTTGTTGATTTAACTCTCTGAACATGGGATCCAGGAAGCCAGGCATCCAGAGCCAGTCCCAGTCCCAGTTTCAGTGTGCTCACTTGATTGGAATTAACAAGAATAGGGTCAGTCATTCTTGGTACCTTCTAATGTGAGGATCGGCAAATGCCATGAAAGCTCTGAAGAGGGGCCTGTCCTGAAAAAGATGGTAGTGGCTCAGCACTGGCTACTGACAACTTCGGAAACTTGCCCAAAAAACCAGATCTGAGACAGGACAGGACATTTCAGGGAAAGTCTGTCAGTCAGAGGACACTCCAGTTAGTCACAGACCTACTTGCTGGAAGGAGGTGCCTTTGTGGGTGTGGGTGTGTGTTTGTGGTTATGTCGCATGGTCTGAGAATAGGTAGGAAAGGCGGTTTGTTTGGTTTGGACTAGACTGCTTCTAGAATGTCATTTGACAAGGGGAGTGTTTCTATATCTGTGTATCACACTGTGTCTGTGGATGCAGACATTAAAAAAGAGAATGCATCAATGATTGTTTCCTGTCTAGTAGACAGCTTTCAAGCATTCATCCTGCCCAATTTATGAATAGAGTGTGGCTAGCCTTATTGATGTGCATCACCTGCTACCTTCCTAAGTTCCTGTTTTCTTCCTGAATTCTGGCCACTCTGCTTTAGGCCTTTTGCTTACCTAATGTTCTGTTGCCCTGAATGTCAGGAAGGTCTTTGCCTCAGGCCACCCTTTTTTGAATCCTGAAGAAAACAGTTTTCAAATGGAAATGAATAGGCATCACCTGTGTTTCTTTGATTAAATGCTTTGGAAAAGGATGTGTCTCAATCAGCCTCTTCACCCTGTGTGAGGCTGTGGCTTAGATTCTCAGCACCTAATTTATCTAAAAAAAGATCCCATATGTGCATCCAAAACCACAATGGCAAAAAGATCAGTCATTGTGGATGAAGTCTCTTGCCTTCCTCTGTTAGGTTCCTGACCTCTATCAAGTGAGAATAGGGATCCTTTGGGTCAAATGAGTTCTTCAAAGCCATGCAGAAGTTCTTGGGTTTTCTCATTACTCCAAATCGCATAAAGAATTTATACCTGACAGTCAGTAGGCCTCAAATTGGACAAGCAGAGCAGTATTAATGGCAGGCCTATTTGATCACTCCTGGTTCACTGGAAGTGTGTCCAGGCCACTCTGACTTTAGGCAAATGAGTGGCAAGGGAGCATATTTTTGACACTGTCTTGAGCTGTGTCCCTCATGGAAACCACCAACCGGAGTTTATGATGAGTGCCTATATGGAAGAAGATGAGGGCCATGTGGGAGTGTTTTGGTTTTAATTTTGGTTATTTGTGTGACAGTTGGAAGAGATGACTGGGTCCACCTTGGCTTGAACTCTGGTGTGATTCCCCTTAGATACTGAGCTCAGGAAATGACATCAGAGAAATATTGCCATGAACTGTTTTGGGATTTTAGGAGGCCACGGATAAGAGTTGCCCTTGGAAACTGATCTAGGGCCAGGTTTGCTTTCCACAGAGCACTAGGAATTTCAGCTAGGATATCACATGATTTTATTCTGAAAAACTTGACAGCCAGAGTTGAGAGGCAAAACACACATGGACCTCACATTGTAAACCTCAATGGGCATGGCTTCATGTGACATTTTGGCCACTCTTTGGGAAGTCTTGCCTGTGATAATTCTCCACAGCTTTCTATGAAATGAGCTTCCTCACCATTTAATGTTTCCTGATAAATACCATGAAATTTTTGAAATTCCCATGAACAGGTGGCACTGGAGAATCTTTGGATGTCCTGTTTCTGATCATGAGTGTACCACACAGTGCCTTGATTGACTGGGTTCCATGAAAATGGTGTAGAACAGAGATGCCAGTAACTTGGTGCCTTCTGAGTAGTGGGCCTAGAGGAGTGGTGGGCAGGAGTGTGATAAAACATCTGCGGTGGGGCCATGTGGATCTGCCATTGTCTTCAAAATGGCTTGTGACTGACATGGTGCAGCCAACAGACCCTTATAAGTAAAGGCATTTTGTTATATGGAGAGGTTTCAGGGCAATGTTCAGAATCAGGTTGCTATAGTCAAGGGGGCAAGCTATATAGGATAGAAGCCTAGTTGGTGCATTCTCTTGCTGACCCTGTTTCACCACACGTGACAGAACTCCCTCCAGCCCTGTGTCCCAGTTGAATTCCTTGTATTTCGTGAAGCAAATACCAAACTCCCAGTGCAGCTGCAAGAAACACCAGGAAAAATGGAGGATGACCAAATGACTTCACGGTCCACAGGGGGGGAGACACTTAGTCCCCAATGGCCACAGTTGACCTAAAAAGATAGAATTCAGCACTGCTGCCTCATGGTCATTGGAAAATAAGAAACCACTTCCTCCAGGTCACATAGATGCAGACCCAGCTTTGATGGTCTCACTACAAAGGAAGCTAAAGCTCCTGACAACAACATATATTTCATGTGTCCAAACTCAGAGGCTGTTTCTCAATAAGTCTTTATTCCACCAGAGCTCCATGTTTGTGGCATGTTTACCCTGTCCCTTACTTTTGGAATCTCCTCTACCACCTCCAATTTTGTAAACTCCTGAGCATGTTCCATTCCAGATATATAATCACGGATTTTCAAACAGTTCTCTTCTAATTGTGTCATACTTGGGGTAATGGTTATGTCAAGGCTTTGTTCTGGATGAGTGTGGGAGGATTTTTTGTAGCACATATTTGCCTACTCATTGAATTCTTTTTCTAATTTTCCTTTGGAAGTACTTTATCCCTGACACTACCCCAAACCCTACTAGACTCTGACTACTAATCCTAATATGATGGAGAAAAATAACCCAAACAGATTGGAAATGCAAGCAGTTCAGAAGTACAGTTGGAATTGCCTTTTGCATGATAAAGTGTAGCTGTTGTAAAACTTGTCAATTTTTTGTTGAAATAGTTCTCCATGTGTTTTTAATTTAACAAATAAAAAAAATCCTGTCTCCCTTTCTCTGTAGCCTATTCAGCACATGTAATTTCATATGCACATATAGATTCCTACCTGGTATCACATGTACATTCTTTTGAGATGGCTGATTTGGCAGATACAAATTGTTAGCAGAGATCACTCCTACTAAACGCTGTTGGAACTGAAAATTCAAACTATTCGTGAATTTCCTAGTTGAACAACATTATACATAAATCATGTTGAGTAAAATAAATATATTTGGACCTGTGGATGATATATATTTCACAACAAATTTCGATTGTCATATATATTGCTACTTTTTAATGTCTGTGTGTTATATGTATATCCAAATATATGTGGATGATATATATTTCACAACAAATTTTGATTGTCATATGTATTGCTACTTTTTAATGTCTCTGTGTTACATGTATATATATATATATACATATATACACACACACACACTCCAGATTTTTCAAAATATGAAATATATGTGTCTTACTGTACACTCTATCAATTCATTGATGCTCATGTATGTGGATTTATAATCAATATTTCACAAGATTATTCTCAAAAATATTCATCAACCCGAAATACATATTGTTTCCTAGTACTGACAACTAACTTCAGGGAATGGTGCATACAAATCCTAATATTTCTACAGTAACTCATCCTGTTTAACATCAATGCAAGTAGATTCCTATGGGATATGATGTAACTTTTGACATTCATTTTTATTTAACACTGGTACTTTACAATTTCTTCAGTTTATGCACATCATAGAATATATATTTCATCCACAAGTTCGCAAATTATAGGCATTTGTTTCACTTTCAATCACTTCCTGTTTTAGAACACATGTATTCCTCCAGGTTTCTTGACGGGTCTTTCAGTGAGACTTCTTTCCAAACACTTTATTTTTGATTTCCATAATCACTTTTGAAGCAAAACTCACACACCCTTCATGATAATCCATAACCCTAATGTTAACATTAGATGTACAACTGGTTGAAATGAATGAATGTATATCAATAAAAGATTTCGTATATATTTTCAGATATTAATTCAATCCATTATTTAAACTGGAATCAGTTATATTATTTATTCACAGTATCGTCTATTCATGCATTATCTCTATATTCATAGACACAGGATACACCTCATTGAACTCCAGTACTAATTAATACATCTTCAACATATTGCTCCCAGAAATGGTGGAAGAAATACCCATGTCACCTGATCTACATATACATTTTATCACAGTAATATTCAGGACACAAAAAACACAAACGTCACACTTATGATTGTACCAAACCTAAACGAAAATTGAACATGGATTACTAAAAACATCCATGTCCAGGTTGCCTAATGTGCTCAAATGAAAATCATATTGGTGACTACATATTTGTTTCTTCCAAAGATTATATAATCAAACTCAACCCTTTTGAAAAAGTCTAATCCTGTCACTCACTTTATACTTTGCCTGATTTTGTAATGTCTCAATTGATATCTTCTTTCCTAGATATTTTCCCCAGTTCATCATTGTGACTGAATCTTCACATGTGATGACACTTACATTCACCCTCTAACCGAAACCCTATTGCTAAAGAACATTTGTTTCAAATCTATTATTCCCTCCTTCCTAAACCTACCGAATATCTTCCTAATCCTAACTTCTATCACTTTTTGACTGGATGTTCTCTTCTACATTCCATCATCCCAGGTACAAGATACTATGCCATTGTATATCGATTTATCTGAGACATCTGTTCAGAAAGTAATTCAAAGCTAAGTATACCAATCAAGGGCCCAATGACCTTCTGGGCTTCAAATCTTACTTAGATTTCTGTTTTCATAATTATATTTCACCTATATATTGTTGTAAATATTGCAGGATCCCAATACCTTTATTCATCCTGTAGAATGATTCCTAACTGAAATTGAATCTGTTATTAACCCTAAGCATACACTGTTCCCTCAATCTTACATTACAGAAGAGCAGGGACAGAGTTGGTCTTAAAATACAGGAATGTAGGGGATCTTTAACCTGCTAATAACCACAAAGGTCCTTGCAGAAATGATCCCTGGAGAAGATATAGGCAGCTATGAAGGACCTGAGAGAGCAAAAGTCATCTACCATGGAAAGCAACCTGGTCAGGATGAAGGGTTGTGTCTGAATCATCCTCTCTGATCTTAATGTAGAGAAGATGGACCAAAGCAGGCAATTATGGAGAGCTGTTCCTGGGTGCCTATGTTTGATTTATCATTCTAACTTGTGAAAGTGTCACAGAGAGTAGAGGAAGCCTCCATCTCATGGGACCCTTGGAAGCAACTGTTAGGACAAACTGGTTGCCAAGGCAGTGACCTCATTCAGTTCATTAAGGAAGTGACCTCACCTCACTTCCTTGCTGATGGAATTCTCTGAACTTGGGATTCGGGAAGCCAGGCACCCAAAAGCAGTCCCAATCCAAGTCCCATTGGTCTCACTTGTTTGGATTTACCGAGGACAGGGTCAGTCTTTTTTGGTACCTACTGATGTGAGGATGGCCAAATGCGAGGAAAGCTCTGAAGAGGGTCCTTTTCTGAGAAAGCAGGTAGTGGCTCAGCGCTCGCTTCTGACAGTTTCAGAGAGGTGGCCAAAGAGACCAGATCTGAGATAGGACAGGCCATTTCTGGTGAACATAGCATGGTCCACCACTCAGAGTAAACTCCGGATAGTCACAGACCTACTTGGGGGAAGGAGGTGTCTTTGTGGGTGTGGGTGTGGGTTTGTGATTTTGTCTCATATTCTGAGAATAGGTAGGAAAGGCGGTTTACTTGGTTTGGAGTGAACAGCTTTTACTAAGTCATTTGACAAGGCGAGTGTTTCTATGTCTGTGTAACCCACTGTGTCCGTGGTTGTAGATATTAGAAAAGAGGATGCATCATTGGATGTGTCCTGTCTAGTAGAAAGCTTCCCAGCATTCATCCTGCCCAATTTATGAATGTACTGCAGCTTGCCTTATCGATGGGCAAAACCTGCTATCTTCCTAAGTTCCTGTTTTCTTTCTGAATTCTGGCCACTCTGTAGAATAGGCTCATGGTTTTGTGTCCAAGGTATGTATCACCTCCAATCTCTGTGACATGGCCATGTACTGAATAGCTGAAAGGAATGGCGACCATGTCAGAAAACTCAGATATCAGTGTGACCATGAAAGTCTCAGTGGAGAAACCCTGCTTTGGGCCTTTAGATTACCTATTGTTCAGCTGCCCTGAAAGTTGAGAGAAACAAAAACCATGAGTACTGAATAAATGTTGCAGCAGTTGGAACATGTCGCTGTATTGAGGTTCCCTCACCAGACTTTAGTTTCCCCAGTTATCTGGACTGTCAACGTAACCTTTTAATTTTAGTGTTACAGTTGTCCTTCCCCATTAGATACAGTGTAATAATTTCATGTAATCTGATCTTGCAAAATCCTTTTACTAGTATGACCTTTATGTCTAATAGAGAAATCTTCACTTCTGTTACTCAGGGCTGGATAATCGTACTAGCAGACACGAAGACTACCTGTTTAGGTTAGGAATATAAGTAGGTCTTAACCTAAAAAATCTGCCTCTGGCAGCTCCTCTTGATAGTCTCTTTTTATAGTTATCAGGCATTCCTGTCTGAGAATCCTTCTTTTAGTTTCCAGTCTTACTTATTTTGCGAGGCTAACATAAATTGTATACCTTAAAATTTTATTATTATTATTATTATGATGATGATGATGATGATTATTATTATTAATTAAAATGCCCAGGAATGGCTGTATTTTCGTTTTAACTGTCTTTGCTAACTGTTTAAGATGAAACAGTCAAACTGACTTCTGTTTCTATCTATTTTTTACAGTCAGCTGAGCTTTTATGGGAGTCAATTCTGGGGAAACTTGAGAGCAGCTTCTCAGTTCTGATAGTGCCATTTTCGCTAGGTGGGTCCAGGTCTTGCTTGACCATGTGGTTTCCCTCAGAAGCATAAGAATGTCTCCCTTCTCTGATAACTCTCCTCTTCATGGCAAGTGCACTCATTGGCTTTATGTTCACCAGTGGTTTCATTATTTTTCCTGATCTGGAGGTTATTTGGCCCAGAGTAGCAAAGCTCTTTAGAGAAGTCCCCTGTTCCCTGGATTCAGACTGACTCAGAGGGCAAGAGCCAAATATTGATTTTCTTGGCCCTTTTCATTTAACTTTAATTAAATCCTAATCTGAAACATCCAGCAAATAAATTTTAACAGCCTTATATTACAAGTACTGGGATTTAATGTCTATAACTTTATAATTATTTATGTTTTAATTAATTGGGATCTGTATTATTCTGTCTTATAGGTGATGACTTATTATCTTAAATTAACCCATGTTGTGTTCTTAAAGCAACACTTCTGTAAAACACTAACAGGGAATCTTTAGATCACTTATAAGGAAATTACAAAATAAAAATTTTTAACAAGAGTAAAAATACTTAGTTCGTGTAACAGCTACCCTAAATTTTTTGGCTGAGTTATACACTATATCCCCTGTTTAAATCCTAGTAATTTTGACACAAATCAAAAACCAAAGAAACTTTTGAACATAACTTTAAATGAAATAAAATCTGACCTACTGCTTTCGTAGTCATTCTCACATGTTGTAAGATGGGATACACAGCCTTATTTCAGTTAAGACAGGGCTCTATATGAATCTTTAGTGTTTTAGATCTAAAGGTGATCTTTGTTTTTTAAATATCATTTTACAAAGTTTACATAAATTGTGTCAGGTCACATGAACATTTGCTAACACCGTATGATATCAGATTTAAAACATGAATTAAAGAAAGGCTGAAAGTTTTTAACCTTTACATAGATTAGGCTCTCAATAACTTAAAAATACATTTAAATGGTTCCCCAATGTAAAAAGTAACATAAAACTTTACATATCTTATTGATAACAGGTAAATAAATCCCCAATATATTTTTTTACCATATAAATTTAGAACAACAGATTGATATAATGCTCTTTTCAAGTTTCTACCTTACAGACTTGTATACCTGGAAGATATGAGCACATTGACAGCAACACAATTACATTGATGTTTCTACATTAACCAAGTTTAGCTTTTAAAGAAATGGCAGTACAGTTCTCTAAAATAACAGTTCTTATTTATTCAGTTGTTTAATTTTTATGGTTGTTTGCTCTAGAAAAAAATAAAACTTAATAACACAGTTTTATGGGTAAACTTATGTTTTCAGAAATTTTTGTCTCTTTAACACATGACTGAATTTTACAATCTTCTACACACTTTAGTACAAACTTATACAGACCTTAGTAAATCAATCAGATATCAAACAAAACTACTCATGAATGAGTAATCCCATATGAAATTTACTTTACTTATTTATTAAAATATTAGACAATTGTATTGAAAATTGTAAACCATTTTTTTGTTGTTGAAGGAAAAGTCCTTGAACAAAGGCATATTAGACCTTTTGTAGACATTAATATTTTATTAGATTTTTGAACACCTAGAAAAACTTGTGAGCTTAAATTTAAAGAGCAATTCCCTACAGAACAGAACAGAGGACAGAACCATTCTCATTACTGTCCCGGAGAGGGGTATATGTTAGCCTACCCAGGCCACCTCCCTGTCATCAGAAGTACTCTCCCTTAACTGGATAGCAGATGTTATAAAGGCGTCACTTACCTATGGAGGCCTCCTCTACCAGGAGCTTGCTAATAGTTTTAGTGCTTTGGTTCTCTGCAGTGCTCCACGGACTGAAGGCTCAATCCAAGGCCTTGGAACGTCTTAAGTTGCACACCCCCTAGAGTGGCTCTCCAGTGTGGAGCCCTAGAGGGCAGGCCAGCTTCAGAATTTCCACAGTCTGGTCTTGTGATCTGGTCGGGCAGGGTTATCTCGCTTTGGAACTCCAAAATGTAAGACCAGAATGCAAGAAAAGACCACTGACTCCAATTAAAATCAAATTAAGGCAAGCTTATTATTTCAACCGGCCAGGCTGCCTCTCCCTCCCAAGACAGCAACCCAACTTTCCTACAGCCCAGATATGTAGCCCAGAAAGATACACAAAAGGGGGGTTACAGATAAGAGAACTTTGACAAGCATCACACTAATGGTATATTACATTTTTTTTTTTTTTTGCTGGCCCTAACATCAGAATTTATGAGGACCGTTAGAGCCTCAGAGACACGTTGTCTGGCCAGGGAAAGAAAAATATTCATGAGGTATCATTAAAGTTTTAGAGAGCGCTGCTATCTGGTCAGAGATCCAGACATGGGTGAGTTCAAGGCACTGGTAGGCATTCCAAGCAGGTTCAGAATTTGCGCTAATTTATAGTAAAGCCAAAATTATCTTTTCATGGCTTTGTGGCAAGATGGCCCCCAATTTTAATGAAAGATCAGGTTGGATCTATCAACCCTGTCCCTTACTTTTGGAAACTCCCCTACCACCTCCAAGGTTGTGAACTCCTGAGGATTTTGCATTCCTGATAGGTATTCACAGATTTTCTAACTGTTCTCCTCTAATTGTGTCTTACTTGGGGCCGAAGTAATATGAAGGCATTATTCTGGATGAGAGTGGAAAAATTTTGTGTAGCACATATTTGCATACACATTGGATTCATTATCTAATTTTCCATTCGAAATACTGAATCCCTGACACTAACCAATAGCTGACTAGACTCTGACTACTAAACCATTATGATGGAGAAAAATAACCCAAACAGAATAGAAATACAAGCAGTTCAGAGGAGGAATGGTGTACAGTTGGACTGGTCTTTTGGATGATAAAGGGTTGGTGCTATAAATCCAGTAAATTTTTTGTTTAAATAGTTCTCAATGTGTTTTAAAGTAAACAAATATGTGAATTCCTGTCTCCCTTTCTCTGTAGCCTATTCAGCACATGTAATTTTATATGCACATATAGAATCCTACCTGGTATCACACATACATACTTTTGAGGTTACAGTTACTAGGAAGATACAAATTTTGAGAAGAGATCACTCCTCCAAAACGATTTTGGAACTGAAAATTCAAACTATGGGTGAGCTTCCTAGTTGAAAAACATTATACATAAATCCATGTTTACTAAAATAAATACTTTTGCATCTGTTGATGATATATATTTAATGATGAATTTCGATAGGCATAAATATTGCTACATTTTAATGTCTGTGTATATATATATACACACTCTCCAGATTTTTCAAAATATGAAATATATGTGTCTTACATTAACTCCCTGAATTCATTCATGTTCATGTATGTGGATTTATAATCAACTTTTTACAAGATTATTCTCAGAAATATTCATCCACCTGAAATACATATTTGTTTTCTAGTACTGAAAACTAACTTCAGTTAATGTTGCATACAAATCCTAATATTTCTACAGTAACTGACCCACTTAAACATCATTGCCTGTAGATTTGTATGGGACATAATGTGTATTTTGACGTTCATTTTTTTACAACACTGGTACATTATTATTTCTTCAGTTTATGCACATCATAGGATATATATTTCATCCACAAGTTCACAAATTTATAGGCATTTGTTTCACTTTCAATCACTTACTGCTTCAAAACACATGAATTCCTCCAGGTTTCTTAACTGGTCTTTTCATGAGACTTCTTTCCAAACACATTATATTTGATTTCCATAATCAATTTTGAAACAAAGCCCACACACTCTTCATGATAAACCATAAACCTAATATTAAAATTAGATGTATAACCGGTTGGAATGAATGATTGTTTATCAATATAAGATTTCCTATATATTTTCAGATATTAATTCAATCTATTATTTAAAGTGGAATCAGTTATATTATTTATTCACAATATCGTCTATTCAGGCATTATCTCTATATTCATAGACACAGGATACACCTCATTGAACTCCAGTACTAATTAATACATCTTCAACATATTGCTCCCAGAAATGGTGGAAGAAATACCCATGTCACCTGATCTACATATACATTTTATCACAGTAATATTCAGGACACAAAAAACACAAACGTCACACTTATGATTGTACCAAACCTAAACGGAAATTGAACATGGATTACTAAAAACATCCATGTCCAGGTTGCCTAATGTGCTCAAATGAAAATCCTATTGGTGATTACATATTTGTTTTTTCCTAAGATTATATATTCAAACTCAAGCCTGTTGAAAATGTCTAATCCTATTACTCACTTTATACTTTGTCTCATTTCGTAATGTCTCTATTGATATCTGTTTTCCTACATATTTTCCCCAGCTCATTATTGTAACTCATTCTTTACATGTGCTTACATTGACATTCACTTTCTAACCAAAACCCTATTGCTAAAAATATTTTGGTCCGAATCCTATACTCACGCTTTTTTCTAAACCTACTGACTATCTTCTTAATCCTACCTACTGTCCCTTTTTGACTGGATGTTCTCTTCGACATTCAATCATCCAAGAAAAAAGGTCCTATGCCATTTTATATCGATTCAGCTGAGGCATGTGTGCAGAACATAATGCAAAACTAAGTCTCCCAATCAAGGGCCCAATGCCCTTCTGAGCTTCAAATCTTACCAGGATTCCTGTTTTCATACTTATATTTCACCTATATATTCTTGTAAATATCGCAGGTTTCCAATACCATTAATCATCCCGCAGAATTATTCCTAACACAAATCGAACATGTTTTTAACCCTAACCATACACTGTTCCCTCAATCTAACATTGCAGAAGAGCAGGGAAAGTGTTGGTCTTACAATACAGGAATGTAGGGGTATTCCACCTGCTGAGATCCTCAAAGATACATGCAGAAATAATCCCTGGAGAAGATGTATGCAGCTATGAAGGACTTTTGAAAGTGAAAGTCATCTTCCATAGCAAACAACCTGGTCAGGATACAGGTTTGTGTCTGAATCAGCCTCTCTCTTTTTAATGTAGAGAAGATGGACCAAACCAGGCCTTTGTGGAGAGCTCTTCCCAGGTGCCTATGGTTTATATACCATTCTAACTTGTGAAAGTGTCACATGAAGTAGGGGCAGCCTCCATCTCAAGGGACCATAAGAAGAAACTGTTAGCACAAAGTGGTTGCCAAGTCAGTGACCTCATTCATTTCAGGAGGAAGTGACCTCACCTCACTTCCTTGTTTTTGGAAGTCTCTGAACTTGGAATCCAGCAAGGCAGGCACCCAGATCCAGTCCCAGTCCCACTCCCAGTGGTCTCACTTGTTTGGACTTACCAAGGTGAGAATCGGTCTTTCTTGGTGCCTACTAATGTGAAGATGACCAAATGCCAGAAGAGCTCAGAAGAGGGGCCTTTCCTGAGAAAGCTGGTAATGGCTCACTGCTGGCTCCTGTCAGCTTCACACAGTTGGCCAAGGATACTAGATCTGAGACAAGATAGTCCAATTCCGTGAAACATAGAATGGCCCACCAGTCAGAGAACACTCTGTATAGTCACAGACCTCCTTGGGGGAAGGAGGTGCCTTTCTGGGTGTGGGTGTCTGTTTGTGGTTTTGTCTCATGTTCTGAGAATAGGTAGGAAAGGCAGTTTGTTTGGTTTGGTGTGAACTGTTTCTGGTAAGTCATTTGACAAGGCGATTGTTTCTATTTCTGTGTATCCCACTGTGTCTGTGGTTGTAGAAATTAGAAAAGAGAATGCATCAATGGATGTTTCCTGTCTAGGAGAAAGCTTCCCAGGATTCATCTTGCCCCAGATATGTACAACCTCCAAGATCTTTGACAAGGCCATGTACTGGACAGCTGAATGGAATGGGAGCATCTCAGAAAACTCAGATATCAGTGTTACCAGGAAAGTCTCAGTGGAGAAACCCTGCAATGGGCCTTTTGCTTGCCTATTGTTATGTTGGCCTGAATGTCAGGAAGGTCTTTGCCTCAGGCCACCCCTTTGTGAAGCCTGAAGAAAACAGTTTTCAAATGGAAATGAGTGGACATCACCTGTGATTCTTTCCTTAATTGCTTTGGAAAGGGATGTGTCTGAATCAGCATTTTGGCCCTGTGTAAGGCTGTGGCTTAGATTCTCAGCACGTGATGGATCTAAAGAAAGATCCCTTGTGTGTATACAAAACCAACATCTCCAAAAGAGCACTCATTGTGGATGAAGTCTAACCAACTCCACTAACCAACTCACAGTTATAGTAAATAACTTTTGAAGTTGAAGGGACCCCAGTAAACTTTGAAGTAGATACAGGGGCATTATACTCAGCCTTTAAGGCCCCATTGGGCCCTCTATCAAATAAAAGGTCTCTAGTTCAAGGGGCTAATGGCAGTAAATATCGGGCTTGGACAACTAAGAGGTACATGGACCTGTGGAAAGGAAAAATCCATCACTCCTTCCTAGTAATCCCAGAGTTCCCGGCCCCATTGATGGGTGGAGATCTGCTCACCAAACTCTGGGCCATAATGACTTTTAACCCTGAAGGCCCCCAAGTGGAATTTCTAAATCCTTCAGTAAAAACTCCTATAGTCATGGCTTTAACAATGTCAGTAGAAAATGTACATCAACTCACTCACCTTGGTTCAAAGAAATTGCAGGCATTCCTGAAAGATCAAGAACAGAGTTTTCTACTAACCGACTCACAGCGAAAGAAAATAACTGAATGGGTATCAAAAGCGTCTCAGGTCCATCAATTGGTTAATGCTTACCCTTTTAAGCTTCCTGCAGGAAAACACCTTCGAAGAACCAGACCAGAAAAATTTTCAGAAGTGAACTTTACTGAAATTAAGCCAGCAAGGTATGGACTTAAATATCTCCTAGTCTTTGTAGATACATTTTCAGGATGGATTGAAACCTTCCCCCCCCCCCAAAAAAAAAACAATGGCTCAAATCGTGGTCAAGATGATACTGAAGGATATTTTTCCAAGATACGGCCTGCCTAAGGTAATAGGGTCTGACAATGCACTGGTGTTCATGGCCCAGGTAAGTCATGGGTTAACCTGTACCCTGGTAATTAATTGGTAGTTACATTATGCTTATAGATCCCAGAGCTCAGGACAGGTAGAAAAAATAAATAGAACCATTAAAGAGACCTTAATGAAATTAAGCTTAGAAACCAGCTAAAAGATTGGACTATACTCCTGCCTTATGCACTGTATCATCTAAAAAATACTCCCTCTGTTTCTTTGTGTAACCTCTCCCCCTGTGAAATTCTCTATGTTGCCCTTCCTCCAGTAAGGGACCTAACCCCAACTCTAAGACCTAAGGATCCCTTCCACACCCCCTTGCTTGACACACTTAAAGCTCTTGAAAGAACTCAGCGATACCTGTTAAAACAGCTGGCCACGGCCTACCAACCTGGGGACAAGGAGACTCCACATCGATATCAAGTAAGAGACTTCATCTACATAAGATGACATCAGGTGTCATTACTGGAACCCCGCTGGAAAGGAAATACCACGTGCTACTTATAACACCTACAGCAGTAAATGTAGACGGAATCCTTTCCTGTATCCATGCCTTCCATCTCAAGCCTGCGCCCTGTCCAGATTCTGGCTGGAAACTGGAAATGACTGGTAACCCTTTCAAATTGTGTATTTGGCATGTGTATAAGGCTATAGACTCTCCCCTTGGCCACCACTAGTCCTAACCCTCATCAACGAATTCAGCAGCAATGGCTGATCACAAATCCTCATAGACCAGAAGAATGGTCTATCTCGCTTACAGCCCACATAGGGACCTGTTGGTCATCTCAACATTTGTCAGCTGCCTATAGGTTTTTCCTATTGGGATATCCCTGATAAAGCAGATCCCACTAAAATTTTATTAAATCCCTTTCGTATCATAGATAATGAAAACAAATATTATGGATGTAGGGACACGTGAGCCAGATGCAGGTTGGCTAGCCTAGATTACTATGTTTGCCTGGAAGACTATCAAAGCCACAAACAGCCACGGCTGTGTGGGGGGAAAGCCGACTTCTTCTGTAAGTCATGGGGATGTTAGCATACAGGGACTGCCTGGTGGAACCCAAACTGCTCATCAAATTCAATACACAGAATTGGCCATATTACCAATTAGACAACCAAAACCTGTGACCCCCAGAGGGGTCTCCAGATCCTCACATTCTGCATGACCTTTTTAACTTCTGCAAGTGCTCAAAAGGGTTAAAGGAGATTCCCCTATGTGGAGGTTTTTTCCCTCCTTTGCTCACATCCTGAACTATACTTCTCCAATAGTTCCTCAAACTCAGCCTTCTGCTCCAGACTCTCTGCTGGCACTCCCACTTCAGCAACCTGATTTCTCCCCTCCAATTACTAGATCAAAAATCAAAACCTCTGCAGGTTCTCAGACAATTGCCCCCTTGCTGAGGTATCCGGTACTGAGGTACCCCTCCACACACTCACTCCTCTCTTCTCCTGTCAGTGCCCGCACTGCGTCCCATAAGGTCCTCTTACCAGCTAACCCAAAGCTCAAACCAGCTGAGGAGATCCCTCAGACCCCTATCCAGGATGTAATTAAAATGGCCTTTAAAGTTGCTTTGTCATCACTGTAAACAGGTGACTAAGAAATTAAAATACCTCACATGCTTTTTGGGATACTCACTCCCGTCGTCCCCTCTGCTCTACCTGTTCTACTGCTCAAGTTTTTGTTGCTAGGAAAATCCCAAACCCCTTTTCCAATATTCTTTTACATTTCTACTTCCTCATTCTCAGATCCATGAAACTGCTCTCAGCCTTGCCTTCCACGTCTTCCCCCTCTCTACCAGGCCCACAGAAACGTCTTAAATGACCTTCTCCAGAAGTCTTCACCATGGCTGACTTTAGGACTTTCAGCAAAAGAGTTCCTTTAAAAGAGTTCACTGTAGATAAACTTCTTCTTTTCGTGTTGCCCTGGTCTACTTGGCAACTGGCGAAAAAAAATCAGCACTCCTGAGCTAGACACACCCATACTAGTTTTTCACAAAATATGTGAACAAGGCCTCTGGCCTTGAGTGGGGGCTTCACAGAGATGGCTACATTTCTAAGATAAAGAAGTTACCAACTAGGCTCCATGGTAACAGCTGGCAGGGCGAAAAAATAAGAGAAAAAAATCTCTCCCCCTTTCAGGTGTCCTTGAAAAGTTAACTTGCCCAGAACAGAGGATAAAATAAAAGTTAGAAAAACAGCTTTTTGTGAACTTCTGCCGACTTTGAACTTATGAGCCCCTTCCCTTACATGTTGGGTACAAATTATGAAACTACCTAAACTTGGGGTTCAGGGGATTAATTGATTACAACAGAAGCAATGCCCTCTAAATCCGTTTGCAACCAAATAGGACTTTTTCCCTGTCTTCAGTGCTATCTTAGGTGCTTTGCCTCGTCCGTCCCTATAACAGAAAGATTCTATATACTTAAACATTGTTTATGTTTTCATGAAATAGTCAACAGATGTGATTAATTATGTAATGGTGCAGATGTTTCCCAGAGTGCTCTATGATGACGCAGGTCCATTTAAAGATCAAATAGGAGGGCATGCAACTCAGTTCCGCTGGGAACCTGTATCTCTCACTTTAGCCATCCTATTAGGAATAGGAGTTGCTGCATGAGTGGGCACAGGAATCAATGCCCTAGTCCAAAGGACACAACCAATGCCCTAATTAGAAGCAGCAATAGACCAAAACTTAAAGATAATAAAACCTCCATCACAGCTTTACAGGAATGTTTAACCTCTGTCTATGAATCTGTTTTACAGAACAGGCGAGCGATAAAACCTCCTCTTCATGAGAGAAGGGGGAATTTGTAGTGCATTGAGGGAAGAATGTTGTTTTTGTGCCGGCCACACTGGAGTTGAAAAGAATCTATGAGTAAATAAAGAAAACGCATTGAAGAGCATCAACGAGAAAGAGAGGCCCAAAAAGGGTGGTTTGAGTCTTGGTTCACACAGTCGGTCTGGTTAACTATGCTTTCATCAGCCCTGGCTGGTCCATTAATAATCCTCATATTATTGCGAACTGTAGGACCCTGTTGGCTAAACCATGGAGTTTCCTTTCTCCAAGCTCAAATTGGACAAGTTAAACTTATGGTAATCAGACAACAATATATCACACTAGAAGACATAAAATGTAACACCCATCAGTGATGACTTTTATGATTAAAAGTAACCAGAAGAAGAAGTGGGGAATGAAAAGTTAATGAAATAGGTACTTGTCACTTCCTGTTTTTCTGTACACTTAACAAAACACTGTTGAAATCTTGAGAACTGTTTGCTAATCTTGTTCCCAGAATGTGCTGTCCCCAACTGCCAAACTGCAGAATGTGCTCAGTCACGCAGTTGAAAGCAAACGGCCTACTCGCCCTGACCCATCAATAAACTTCCATCCCTGCCTTCTCCAAGAAAAGTACATAAGCTCTGCTTAAGCTGTTCTCAGGGCTCTCTGCTCTATTCAACTGAGCTCTGAGCCCCAGCATGCTGGACCCACAATGAAGCCTTTGTAGTTGCATGAGACAGTCTCTTGGTCATCTCTTCCTCCTATACTCGCCTGACCATTACAATATTTCACCTCTATATTCTTAAAAATATCTCAGGTTCCCAACACCATTATTCATCCAGAAGAATGATTCCTAACACAAATCAAACATGTTATTAATCCTAACCATACCATCTACCCTCAATCTAACTTTACAGAAGAGCAGGCACAGAGTTGGTCTTATAATACAGGAATATAGGGGATCTTTCACCTCCTGAGAAATTCAAAGGTCTATGCAGAAATTATCCCTGGAGAAGATGTAGGCACCTATGAAGGACCTGAGAGAGCAGAAGTCATCTTCCATGGCAAACAACCTGGTCAGGATGAAGGGTTGTGTCTGAATCAGCCTCTCTCTTCTTAATGTAGAGAAGATGGACCAAACCAGGCCTGTGTGGAGAGTTGTTTCCTGGTGCCTATGGTTGATATACTATTCTAACTTGTGAAACTGTCACAGGTAGTAGGAGCAGCCTGCATCTGAAGGGACCCTTGGAAGCAACTGTTAGGACAAAGTGGTTGCCAAGGCAGTGACCTCATTCAGTTCCTGAAGGAAGTGACCTCACCTCACTTCCTTGTTGATGGAACTCTCTGAACTTGGGATCCAGGAAGCCAGGCACACAGAGCCAGTCCCAGTCCCAGTCCCAGTGTTCTCACTTGTTTGGATGTACCAAGGACAGAATCAGTCTTTCTTGGTACCTACTGATGTGAGGAAGGCCAAATGCCAAGAGAGTTCTGAAGACGGGCCTTTCCTGGGAAAAAAGGTAGTTGCTCACAGCTTGCTCTTGACAACTTCACAGAGTTGGATAAGAAGAGGAGATCTGAGACAGGACATGCCATTTTGAGGGAACATAATATGGCCCACCAGTCAGAGGACACTCCAGATAGTCTCAGAATTACTTGGGGTAAGGAGGTGCCTCTGTGGGTGTGGTTGTAGGTTTGTGATTTTCCCTTGTTCTGAAAATAGGTAGGAAAAGTGGTTTGTTTGGATTTAGTGAACATTTTCTAGAAAGTCCCTTGACAAGGCGAGTGTTTCTGTGTCTGTGTATCCCACTGTGTCCATAGTTGTAGACATTAGAAAAGAGAATGCATAAATGGATGTGTCCTGTCTAGTAGAAAGCTTCACAGCATTCATTTTGCCCAATTTATGAATGGACTGCGGCTTGCCTGATCGATGGGCTACACCTGATATCTTCCTAAGTTCCTGTTTTCTTCCTGAATTCTGGAGACTTTCCAGAATAGGCTCATGGTTTTTTGTCCAAGTTATGTACCACCTCCAAGTTCTTTGACATGGCCATGTACTGGATAGCTGAAGGGAATGGCGAGCATCTCAGAAAACTCAGAAATCACTGGGACCAGGAAAGTCTCAGTGGAGAAACCCTGCTTTGGGCCTTATGCTTACCTATTGTTCTGTTGCCCTGAATTTCAGGAAGGCCTTTGCCTCAGGCCACACCTTTTTGAAGCCTGAAAAGAGGAGTTTTGCAATGGAAATAAATGGGCATTACCTGTGGCTCTTTGCTTAATTTCTTTGAATAGAATGTGCCTTATTCAGACTCTTGAGCCTGTGTGAGGTGGTGGCTTAGAGTCTCAGCACCTGATGGATCTAAAGAAAGATTCCATGTGTACATCCAAAACCAAAATGGCCAAAGAGCAGTCCTTGTGGATGAAGTCTCTCACCTTGCTCTGTAACTTTCTTGACCTCCATCAAGTGAGAATAGGGATTCTTTGGGTCAAATAAGTTCCTCAAACCCTGCAGAGGCTAGCCCATAGGTGCTTAGATTTTCTCATGACTCCAATTCACATAAAGAATCTAAAACCCACAGTCAGTAGGCCTCAAATTTGAGAAGCAGAGCAGTATTAATGGCAGGCCTTTTTGATCATTCCTGGTTCACAGGAAGGGTGTACAGGCCACCCTGACTTTAGGCAAATGAGATGCAAGGGAGATTTTTTGGACACTGTCTTGGGGTGAACACCTCATGGAAACCTCCAGCCAGAGGTTATGATGAGTGTCTAAATGGAAGAAGATGAGGTCATGTGGGATTGTTTTGGTTTGAATCGTGGTCATTTGTGTGGCTGTTGGAAGAGACGACTGGGTCTACCTTGGCTTGAAATCTGGTGTGATTACCCTAAGAGACTGCATTCTGGAACTGACGTCATCGAAGTATTTCCATGAATTGTGTTGGAATTTTAGGAGGCCACGCATGAGATTTGCCCTTGGAAACTGAGATCTAGGCCCAGGGTTGCTTTCCGCAGAGCACTGGGAATCTCAGCCAAGATATCACATGATTTTATTCTGAACGACTTGGCAGCCGTAGTTGAGAGTCAAAACACACATGGACCTCACGTTGTAGACCTCAATGCACCTTGCTTCATGTGACCTTTTGGCTACTCTTTGGGAAGACTTGCCTCTGAGAGTTCTCCAAAGCTTTTATGGAAATGAGCATCCTCAACATTTAATTGTTCCTGATTGAATTGAAGCCCACATTGCCTCCAACTTCATGCTTGAAAAATGGCTCGATAAATACCATGAATTTTTTTTTTAAATTTTCATGAACAGGTGGCACTGGAGGACCTTTGGATATCCTGTTGATGATTATGAGTATACCAGACAGTGCCTTGATTGACTGGGTTTCAAGAAAATGGTGTAGAACAGAGATGCCAGTAAGTTGGAGTCTGCTGACTAGTGGGCTTATAGCCGTGGTGGGCAGGTGTGTGATGGAATATCTGTGGTGGGGCCATGTGGATCTGCCATTGGCTTCCAAATGGCTTGTGGCTGACATGGTGCAGCCAACAGACCCTTACAAGTAAAGGGACCTTGTTATATGGAGAGGTTTCAGGGGAATGTTCAGAATCAGGTTGCTATGGTCAAGGGGCAAGCTATGAGGGATAGAACCTTGGTTGGTGCATTCTCCTACAGACCCTGACCCACCACATATGACAGAATTCCCTTCAGCACTGTTTTTCAGTTGAACTCCTTGTATTTCGTGAAGCAAATACTAAACACCCAGTGCAGCAGCAATAAACACCACAAAATGTGGAGGATGACCCAATGACTTCACAGTCCACAAGGGGAGACACTTAGCCCCCAGTGGCCCCAGTTTACCGACTAGGATTGAATTCAGCACTGCTACAGCATGTTCATTGGAAAATATTAAACCATGTTTTCCAGGTAACATAGATGCAGACCCAGCTGTAATGGTCTCACTACAAGGAAGGTAAAGCTCCTGACAACAACATATATTTCAAGTGCTCAAACTCAGAGGCAGTTTCTCAAGAAGTCTTTATGCCAGCACAGCTCCATGTTTGTGGAGTGTTTACCCTGTCCCTTACTTTTGGAAACTACTCTACCACCTCCCAGGTTGTAAACTTTTGAGCATATTCCATTCCAGATATTTATTCCCAGATTTTCTAACTCTTGACTTTTAATGATGTATTACTTGGG